>NC_133800.1:19424165-19724165 GCF_043250625.1 Sebastes fasciatus | reverse complement strand
GGTGTGTTTCCGTGTAACGTATCGGCGGATGCCTCTCATTCAGCAGCCTTGTTATGTCTGTATAACGTTACACTATGTTGTCTCTCATCCCGTCATCTACCGCTGTTTTCTTTCTCACCGCGGACAGCCAGCAGCTCCTGCACACACATCCACACACGTATCTCTCTGCTCGAAGAAGGAAGAAGGCAGGGTCATGCGTCATCAACGTGTCATCAGTCACACTGCGCATGTGTTATACCCTGTGGTCTTAATGCTCAGGCTGATCGGAATTCTTAAAAAGATTCCTGAATCCGGATCATGATCCAGATCGCCACCAAAATCGAATGGATTATTCATTGTGCTACACTCCACCCCTCCAAAAATGTAATTCAAATCCATCACAAACTTTTGGAGTAATCCTGCTAACACACAGACAGACAGACAGACAGATAAACTAACAAACAAACCAACGCCGGTGAAAACATAACCGCCTTTGGCCGTGGTGGAGGTAATAAACGACCACATCTCCATGATTACACAATATATCAGTGCTCTTTTGGAAGACAATACCTTTTTCTTCATTCGATCAGTCTCTAAGGAATAGAAAAGCTTTTGAACTTCATTGTTAACGGCTTTCTGTTGTAAATTACTGTTCTTTCAGCAGTACATTACTAAAGTCACACCAAAAGCCTGCCAACCAGTTAATGTATACTTGTTTCTTTAATCTCAGCCAAAGTGATTCAATACTGCCTCTCAAAGTACAAAACCACGGCTCTCTCAGGCATGTCATAGAATGTACATTCATAGTAAGTATAACAAATACGGGTTGAGGGCCATCCGGGTCATCCAACTAACTAATAAAAGCAAAAATGATCTTTGGATTGTACTTAGTGAGACAAAGGAGGTGCAGAAAAAGAATAAATGTAATATGTGGACCATTTAGATTTGTTCTTCGTAATAACCGCATAACACTCACCTTCCGAGCCTCAGCTAAATCCCTGCTGTGAATTTGTTGTCCTGTCTGTAGCCGGGGCAAGGTGCTGGCAGTGGGCCTGCATTGCTCTCCCTCTGACCTGGGTAAAAGATGCAAAGTGGTGAATATTACATCTCTGTTTCCTCTGCTTCTGCATGTTCTTTTCCTCAGCTCCCGCGGCCCGACTGTCCTGCAACTCTCCCTCTCATCCCCTTGATCAGATTTGATTGATGAGTGGACACTTCCTCTCCTGTCCATCCTTGTTGAAGACCAGGTAAATGCTGAATCGTGTAAGACTCCATCTCCGTCATCTTTGTTTGGTCTTTCTTCATGTCTTTCTTCTTCCTCTGCATTCTCAGATTCCTGTCAGGATGATACACAATATCTATTTAAGTTGTTCCTATTGTGACACAGGTAGCTTAAATGTACAGTCAAAGTCTATTTATAGGAAAACAGCCATTTCAAAAAAGGTATTCAGCTATATCAAAGGATATAAGGTCATCCAGTTTGCTGTTTGAGGAGTGGAGGATGATATCAGTTTCCTCACTGTGCATTGAGTGGAGAGACTGGTCCAGGATGTGTTCGCTTGGCGGAGGGGCTGGAGGTGTGGGGAGGCGGTAAGCCTCTACCGAACGAGTAGAAATACGCTTCTCGGTAGCAATAAAAATCTCTTTTGGGAACAAGAAATGTGCCTCGTGGTAACTCCAAAAGTCTTCTAATTTATATGTTGTGCTAACGTCAGCCACTGGTACGCCTACATTCAGGAATCAGCTTAGTTCTGTTTAGAGATGGAAGGACTGTGAGGACAGTGTGCAGTCACTGGGGCTCAGCTGTTGATGGTCAGTAAATCCCTCCAAACTGTGGGATGACTGCTTGTTAAACCATGTCGTCTTGTTTTATTATACTTCCACATACAAATACAGAATGGGTGTGAGGGCTTTGAAGGTGTTTAAAGGGACCAATGACAGAGCAGTGCTGAGAAAAGTAATATAACAAGTAATGTAACTATTTATTTTTGCTCTAGAGTAATGAGCAAAGTAATGTAATTACTTATAAGTAATATTTAATGAGTGATTGATTGAACTTTTCAAGTAACTTGCCCAACACTGGACTTAATGTAGTATTGTCTGAGATAAGGAAAAGACTTTGACAATGTTACATTAAATCCACGCCAGTCTGCAGTAGTACAGTAGTTAGAATGCATGTGTATGTGTGGAGGTGAAAGAAATACCCCGGTAAGGTTGCCTTCATCAGTGCACAGTGTAATTCTAATTGGCTTTATTAGGGGGCTTAAATCTAATACCAGCTCTGTGCGCTGCCTTAGGCTCTGTGGGCGTGTGTGTGTGTGTGTGTGTGTGTGTGTGCGCACCTCTGTTTGATGTTTACGACTCGCCAGATCTCTCATAGAATGTTTTCTATGTAACAGACATGAGTAGATGGACTAACACGGTAATAAAACCACATTCCCTCCTCTGCTTCAGCCTGGTGCCGAGCGTTTCTCCAGTGTGAGAGCAGAGCCCCAGTCAATAAGCTAATACAGCATTTAGAGGCTCAAGTCCAATGAAGCAGCAGCACTGACTGTAGCAGCAGATGTAATGATACAGACTTAAGGCAAGAGAAAAGCTGCATGAGACTGCACCGCAACATTTGACCCCATTTAAAAACTTGATACCAATTAGAGAGTTCTGGGAGTAAATAATTTAAGAGACCTCTCTCACTGAACACACAAATAATTTTACGGGCATGCACACATGTATGCATGAGTGTGCATGCGCATCGACACAATCTCACGCATTAACCTACGAACATATATACGACGCACGCTCCTGCGCACACACAAAAAGATTCCACCATGCTCTGGAAACAGACTTCTTAATGAAGCCTTCCCCAAGTGAAAGTAGAGCAGAAATACATACTGGCCCATTTCTGCCTTCACTTCACCCTCCTCTCCTCGCTGTCTCTCCCTCTCCCTCACCTTCTCCACATCATGTGTTTTATTCATGTTTCGTTGTCTTTCTCTGTTGTCTCAATGAGTTAAATCACAACCCCCTAATTTATGGCTACAGGCAAAGACACTTCTACAAACAAACTGGCTGATGAGGGGGGATGACTGAAAACATACGCGCCGAGTGGTGTGTGTAAATCTTAAAATGTCTGTTACTGTCTTTTTATCTATGGTTATTTACATAAGAAATGACAACGTGTGTAAAAGAATGGCTCTGATGCGAAATGAAAAAAAAATGCTGTGCACTGGAGAAGAGGGGAAGTGAGAGAAAGAGAGAGAGTAAATCCAGTGACACTGAGTGGGGAGCACTCAGGTGTGGTGAGAGGATTATACAAAAACCCTGAGTATGAATGACAGTAAACACCTGAATGACAGAGAGACGGGGAGGGGCGGGAGCTTGGCTGTGTGTGTGTGTGTGTGTGTGTGTGTGTGTGTGTGTGTGTGTGGCTCTAGGTGACAGTTTGGTGGTCCTCACTGATATTCAGAGAGGTGAGTGAATATATTCGCCACTTAAAGCTTTGAGGGCTGTGCTGTTTACCCAAGTGCAACTTGTAATAATGAATCATTCATTACTGATATGTCGATTTACAGCACGTATAAGGAAACTGAAACAATGAATGAAAGAGGATTTGAGAAGCAAACAGTGGGAATGAGGATGTCAACAAGGCAGGCAGGGAGTGCGGAAGAGGAAGATATCAATCAGGAGCGAACCAGCGCAAGAGTTAGGGAGCTGTTGAGTTAGCAAGCGAGTTACAGATTGAGCTATACAGTATGTCAACTAAGTCAATAAAAGGGCTATAGAGCAAGAAAGAAGAGGTATGTTTATCTTACTTGTGCTGTGTTTTCTTTCTCTGTGCGCTCCGTCGGCAGGGGATCGCTGACAAGGTCTCTGAAGCGAGCTTCAGTTTCTGAGTGAGCACATTCTCTGTTCTTCTCTCTGCTCCCTGAAAGACAAACACACCTCTCAGCACCTCCAATCAACACTTTGATGACCTTTTTTTGTCCTCTTTAATCACATTTTTCTGCTCGTGGTTCTTTAGTTCATGACTTTTTGGTTGCCGTGTCACTATTTAAACACCGTTTAGACAGAGAGGGTGTCAATTTCTATTGCTGTGCAACCGAGTAAGGCAAGTCAAACTATCTGCTGATTGTTCTTTACTTGCATGGTTAAGTTGGATAAAAAGCTGCTTTTCTTTTTTCAAGCCATTAGAAGGAGTTGGCACACATTCGCCCCCTCTTGTAGAATGCTCAAATGCGCTTTTAACCTTTGGCTTAAGGTTAAATTCAGAAGAGAGCAATGCACGTCGACTCCTAGATCTGCTCTTAGCGAAATCCCTCACCTCTAGAGCTATATCACTGTACAGCGCTGACTCTACATGAAGCGTGACCCCGTTTCCCCCACGGCGACCCCCTCCTTCCCTTCGCAGCCTTGGAAGATAGAGGAGCACAGGGGAAAGGCATGCCAAGGCAGTAGACACTTTTAAGCAAAGATTAAAGGTTTTTCTTTTTAATCAGTCATTTGGCAGCGATGTTAGCATTTCACCCTGGTGCGGCTAAGGATCAATTTTTAATGCTGCTGTGCAGAGAGCAGACAGGGTGATTGGCAAGAGAGAAGCTATTTACAAAGGATCTATTTACAAATTTTCCATAGAAATATGCAGAGGGCACAATTGACATCTCTTACAGAATATTAAATAAGCCCTATGCCTTTCTCTTTCGTCACGAGGCACGACCTCTGTGAGCCCCTGATGATCACTGCTCTGTATGTGTGTGTCACATGTAAGAATAATAAAGGCATCTACACCTCTCCCTTGTGTTGCATTGTGTTACATTTCTCCGTGTTGTGCTGCCAGGGGCTGGGTAACTAGGTCAATCAACCCTGGTGTAAACACATCACAGGAATCCACCAAGAACATGCTAATGACAATGACTCTTTTTTAATTTACGTCTCTACTTTACCAACTCTTCCATGCCACAATAAAGATTTATATATACAGTGTAACTCCTTGAGGGATGTCAACTTAAGCTTGTGTACTGTATATCTAAGGAAAAGTAGGTAGCTAGCTCCGATACAAATTGGATGTACTGAAGTGTTCATCCTCAGTAACAACTACAGCAAACGTCTAAAAAGTTATGACCAATAAAAAGGTTGTTGTTGAGAACTTTCTTTGAGTAGGACGGTGCAATGTTTGAGAGGTGTGTGTGAGACAGACTGGACACGATCCCACACAAAAGACAACTAAAATCTTCAGACCCACACAAGTTCATGTTTGGGCGGACCTGACACTGCCGTCTCCCCATGCACCAGTCTTTTTTCATATGCTTCCATGAATCATTACATATATCCATCCATCCATTATCCAATCGTCCATTCATCCGTTATCCAACCATCCATTCATTCACGCAGTCAACCAGCCTTCCAGCCGACCAACCCACACACCATTGATCCAATGATTGACCCCGCACTGGGTGGATCAATACTCTCTTAAATGGCATCATTGTAAGCGCTTAGGCACAATGGCCAGGCGTTGTTTGTGCAGTTCATTTCCAAGGTAGCAAGGCCGCGCAGGGCTCTAACCCGAGTCAACTCTCCTTTCTCCTCCACTTATGTGATCACACTTTTCAAAGAGAAAAGAGGGGGTGCCAAAAAAGGCATTGAGCAGCGAGCATCCTGTACACGTGCAACAAAGGGAGCAATGGTCCGAGCAAAACTACTTGTAATGACTCACGACTATGAGATGCTTCAGATAAAGTTGCATACAGCAGGTTTACAGACACATAACTGTACTGTTACACAGGCAAGTAGACAGACGAGAATAATAGCATACATTCAAACATTCATAGAAGAAAGAAGTCATGTGTGATGGTGCAGATCTACATAATGAGGGTAAAGTTAAACTGAACAATGCCACATCAGACACACACTCCATCTCCACTTCCACCTCAGATGACACTAATATTACTCTATGCATGTAGGCTTGTTGCAGTAGTCGGTGTTACCGATGTTACACGGTGGTCGGGCACACATCGATTACATTATGTACCCATCGCCCCCACCGACGTTTTGCTTTTTTTTACAGAAATAAAACCCATTTCGTTCATTTTGGAGTATCAGCGCCGTGTTATCAATACAAAGTCGGACGACAGACACTACAAACTGACAGTGAATGTGTCAGCTCCATACAGAGTCGCAGCTCAGAGTAGCAGGTGTTATATTCCACACACACACGGGACGAGAGAGAGTTGACAGACAAGATCATGCAAAGCGAAAATAGCAAAAGTGCCTATTTGTCAGTATTTCAGATTCAAACATATAACGTTAATGACGCCGTCGCCGTGCGGAGGACGGAGCGGTCACAGCAGGTGGAAACCTGCAGCCCCGCAGCGAAAGCTAGACCGGAGAGGCCAGGCATACAGCCACCCGACGTTTAAGATCAAAGTAAGAGAGCTACATATATTGACCATCGTCTTTTCTTGTAAAATGTACGGTGTTATCTGTAACACCGGTGTTGGGAAAATTTCCTCACTGTCACATCCCTAGTAACGCATTATTTTATACGAAGAATTACTTAGATGCCTGCAGTAAAGGTATTCCTTAAACAATATGAACCTGGAGGAGCAGCAGTATTCAGTAGACTCATGTTCAGTATATCCTATTGTGGCTTGGTGTGCATACAGAAACCCTGTTGGGTTAGAGCTGGGGCCGGGTCTTGGCATTAAATGACTGGGACTCTGACAAGTCTCGGAGTTCTGTCACTGCGGTTCACAGGTCTTGTTAGCCAAGGTGTCGGCAGGGGTGGAAATGACTGTGTGTGAGTGTGTCTATGTGTGTGTGTGTGAGGTGAACATTAGACAGCACTCCTACCTCCACCTCCTCACCTGACACCAGCAATAAAACTAAACAGGCCAAGGTGCTATGCTGTGTGTATGGGAGTGAGTGTGTGTGGATGTGCACACGGGGGAAAAAAAGGGGGCATGTGTGCTGCAGGGTTGTTGCTGCTGTCACCAATTTGCCGGGGCCTCCAGACGGGAGTAGGAGCAAGGTGACGGAGCTGTGGCTTGATAAACACAGAAGCCCTGCTTCGATTTCCCATCCAGTCCACTTTGGAAACACATGGCTCTTCCTGGGCGCTCTTGGCCCCGCGGAAAAAGAAGGAGGAGGAAGGGGGCAAAGGAGGAGGAGGGGTGGACGAAGGAAAGCCACAAGAGAGACAAAGTGATGGGTGTGTGCAGTGAGGGAGAATAGCAGCCAGGAGGAAGGTTGGGAGAGGGAGTGATAGGGGGGAGGCAGAGTATGAGATAGGAAGAAGGTAGAAAGAGGTGACAGGCCTGCTGGGATCAGGTGTATTGACTTCCAAAGAGATGACAGACCTTCCACAGACTGACAACACAGTGAGAGAAAAAGAAAGATTGACAAAAGGAGAGTAAATATGAAAAAGAGAGGGGTGTGAGACAACTAAACAACTCTCAAAAAGATTCTTTAAAGGTGAAAACACAACATGCACTCTCCTCTTCTTAGTCCCCCCTCTCTCAATCTTTCATTCCCTCCATTTCTTTCCCTTTTGCTTGGAAACAACTTCAGTGTTCCGCCTTTCAGCTGACATCAGAAGTTTAAAGACCAGCTCCAGTTGGAGGAGCAGTGGAGTGTCAGTGAGGGAGGTGAGGCACCAAACTCCCCTCTGCCCCCCTAGAGAGTTAAGGAGATCACATTTTAACCCAACACCCCACCACCACCAAACCCCACCCTGCCGCTCCTCTCCTCCATGCCTTAATGCCAACATAAGAGGACAAGTGTGGGCTCTAAGCACCAGTGATCAAACACGAGCGGCTGCTGGTTGCGCTAGGCTCAGGACGGTTGGCCTAATAGGATTGGAAGCCCCCAGGTGAGCCAAAGGACACCTCCAATCAGCGTGATTTGCCAAAGGCTGAGCAGCATTTCTAGCAACATGCACTGAGTGATGTACAGTGCTAAAAGGATCACATGGGCTGTGGAGTGCAGCGCCATGGTTGACGGTGCACGTCAAAGTTTTGTGTGGGATTGATGGAGTTTAAGGTTGCATGCAGTTTTAATGTGTCAGAATGATGTTGAGATTTTGACTGTTTGGTAATCACTATTAAGTTCACAGAAGCGTGTGATGTGTGGAGCTGTAGAATAATCTGGTCTTTCTGGCTACTTATAAACAGTGTATGTTGTATACATGTATGCAAACAGCTTTAATGTAAGACTACACATTATAGCATGAGGATCTGCATGCTCCCACCATCCACAAATTCACTCACACATACATTGCACGCCCAGCTACACACACACACACACACACACACACACCCACAGACAGGCTTTTATAAACTCATCACATCCAAAAAACAATTACCAGAGACTGAGCTCATCACTGACTAAGCAAAAGTCATCCAGCGTGTAAAACACACAATATAATTAGCACACATCAAGCTGCTGTGTCCTACTGTGCATTAATGATGCTTCCCTCTGAAGTGAATTATGGTTTGATGAGTGAGAAAGTGAGTGAGGAGGGGCTTTGAGGAGGAGCAAGACATCATTTAGAGAAGGGGAAGAGAAGCGAGTGTGGAGGGAAAAAGGGGCGAGTAATAACATGCAAAATCTGAATTTGTCTGGTTTACCTTCGGTGACGCAATCTCACTGCCCCAAAACCAATTAACCAAAGAGATATGAACATTTAGGGATAGATGACAGATTACTCACTTGTGGTGAGGGCCATCATGTGCCAGGTACCACAGGCCACATCACACACCTGAATGAAATGAAAACAGTTTTTAGACTTCCTAGCAGTGCAACAGGATTTTTGGATTATGCTGAATCAAATGGAACGGTAATTATAAGGCTTTTGTTTGTTTTGTTGGTGGCAAGAAGTTTGAGTCGCAATTTCATGAGATTTTTATTTTAATTCTGGCATATTGCACTTCTGGCTACAACCCGATCTGTGACGTTTTCATCAGCTGTGAAATTCTGCTGGGACATCATTGATTAGGGTGTGTTCAGGAGCGCTACTTTAAACGTTAAACCCGCAGACTCAGCTTTCAGCCTTATGTGATTCAGTGTGGACCCTTTAAGAATTTATGCATATCCAGCTAAAACTCATATACTCAGAAAATCCTGGGGCTTTCATCTGCTTGAGACTTGAGGAGTCTGAAAACATAATTTGTCCAGTCTTCCTCACACACACCTTTCTGCCTGCCAGTGGAACAGGCTGAGGGGTCCAGAGCTTTTTGAGGCCTGGATGATCAATGACCCGGGACACACAGGGGATCTGACCCCAGAGAAGCAGCTCTCCGCCTGCTGGAGATGAACAAAAAGGGCAAAATGTTCAGACGGATACATCAGAAATACATACAAAGTCACCTTGCAACATATTTTATGTCAAAACTTTTATCTCAACTATGGGAAGTAAAACGAGCCATATGAGAATGATATTGCCAGATTCTGATTGTAGGTCCTGATCACATTTATCTGGGACTGTTGACACAATACACATTTTGTTGTCACGCTGGAATAACACAGCTAAGTACCAGAAGTGGTGCTCCCCATTCAGTGGCCCCGGGACCAGGAGGACACCAGGCCCCAGTCTATCACATATTAGCTTGATCCTCAACCTGGCTGCAACACATTCTCACCCCAACTCGTCACATACTGCCGCTTTTCGCCGCCCCTCGATGTCACTTTAGGTTTAGGCAGCAAAACCACTTAGTTAGGTTTAGGAAAGAAAATGACATGGTTGGGTTACTATTACACTTGAAAAGAGAAAATGAAACTGAACGTTATGAACACGGGACACGAACGAACAGCTGATTGTAATGTGAAAGTGAAACTTTCAAACAAACTTGTGTTATTGTGCTCTTTAAACTGCGTCACCACACTCCCGGCGCACTTTCCCTGAACTTTTAATGTTGCCGCGGATGTGTTTACATTGAAGTTATTGTAAAGCCCAGTGTGTCTCATACAGGCGCTAAAGGGTGTCTTGTGCGGTGACATCACACACCTACGGCTGTGACAAAGCCTTGGTATTTGACGCCCTGGGAGGGAAAACCTGGGACCTTACAACTCTGATTCCTCCAAATTCAAACAATGACCTCCAATTAGAAACAGTTAAATGGAATTAAGATTTACATCCTGTTAGTTTGGTTTAGTTTAGAGCTGGGAGTTGACTGTCTTGAGACAGCAATCCCACCCACACCACACATCCACACCCACTCACCTGTCCTGTCTGTCGTGGCGTGCCGAGCAGAGGGACCACGTTCTCAGTTGGCACTTATCAAAGACACACACACACACACACACACTGTATGTAATCACATACAGCAAACACTCAAGCATCCACTCACTCATGCTACCTCAGTCTGCCTATTTAAACCTGCCACTAATAAATTTATATTTACTGCCTGCATTGAGGACTTTTAAATTATAGCGTACAATAAACCTGGCACACACATCTCAAAAGCTCTTTCAGGGGATGTTAAAGCAATATAGTAAGCAATTTTCCAAAGTGGATTACAAATTTCACATCCAGGTTTTATTGCACATTACGATAACTTAACCACATCTAAATGTTCCGCATAAATGGGAAATATGTGCTGCTTAATATGCTATTTTTCATTTTTTAAGAAGCGCTTTGCAAACCCTGCCAAGCGAGGGAGCATGCTGGTTTGTGTGGTGGGGGAGTCAATAATCTTTATGAGGTGGATTTTAATTACAAGGAGATAACTGAGTATCCTCCTCACGGCAAGCCTCCATCAATCTCTATTCTGCATCAGGCCATGGCATGCACACACACACACACACACGCACACGCACACACACACACACACACACACACACACACACACACATACACACACACACACACACACACACACACACGCTGATAACCTTTCAGACATGATTGATCAATCAATCAGTAATGTATTATTTTCATCTCAGCGACGCAAACCTTATAAAAGCATATGAGGCAGGCGTTGCTGGATGGCGTTTAACCACAAACATGCATGCTTACACTACAAACACATGCATGTACATACACACACAGACTGACACAGACGCACACACATACACGCGTACAGAGACGCTGGCAGGGTAATCCAGCTAAAAAAGGTTAAGGCTGATGTTTTCCTAAAGAACGACGGTCTGTGAAAGGTCAGATCAATCATTTGCTAAGCATGCCTCGTAAGCAATCCATAAAGAGCTTGTTTTAAATAATAACATTTTATAGATCACCTAAAGACATAACTGTAACACCGGCAGGTAGGGCGTCACTCGAATGATCTTCAATGCGCCCATGAATTCAAATGGGACCAAACTTAATATGTTGACTGCAGTTCATTTAATGAACCGGTGGCATTTCCAGCGAAACCGCGCACACAGAGCCAGCAGACGCCTCAGTTCAACAATAGGCAATTCTTTTAACGGGATATTGCAGTGCAGCTGCAGTAGGCTGTAAATGTGCCCTGGTCTTGAAACAAGTACAATGCCTTTTCTCTTTAAGTGGCTGATGTTACATTTGTAGTGTAACCACTTTAATTCCAGCTGTCTGGCAGAAGGCAAGCAGCAATTGAAGGAGAAGTAGTTGCCTGACACTTTGTAATGGTGTAAATGTATTAGAACGAGTTCCGTGGCAGTTCAGTGACTCTCTATGGAGCAGAGGGGAGATGAATCAGATTGCTGAATATCATACAAGTTAGAGGATAAAGAGAGAGAAAGGTATAAAAAAAGGGGGGTTGGAGGCAATCTGAGACTACCTGTTTTTTTTAAATTTAGTCAGCAAAGAGGGTTCTGAGTTTGGCTTTTTAGGAATTACAGGAAAGACAGCCAAGCTCGCGGAAAAGCCGATGTAAAGGGATGGTGTGTGCCTCTTTATCTCTCAGTCTTATTAAAAACAAAGTAGCTACAGGGATAGTCTGAGATCTTAGCAGGGTAGTTTAGGGGATAGCTGGTTCAACAACAAATCAATTCATTATGTACATCATCTATCATATAACACTAAAACCTGCTCGGTATAAGAGATATTGAGAGCTAATGAGGTTGAATTTGTGCTCCGAGTGATGTCATTTGAGGACACTGAATCCTTGTAGTGTTAATTAAAACTCAATGAAACGATGTAGATGAAAAATTAGCATGGCTGAAAGCCACAGTGAGGGATACTGCTGGGAAAATAAGGTTTTCAAGTGAATAAGTTGTTATTATATTATGTAGAGTGAATACAACTTTTAAGGATCTTTTAAAAAAGATCACAATGAGGGATGTCTGCAGTGACAATTAGACATTTGGAGGTTTGAGTTAAGCTGTGCTATTTAAGACGTTTTTAACTTGTTATGAAACAGTCTCAATTTAATACTGATGCCTCTATATGACCTACATAAGCAAACCAGATCATCATCGAGAAGATTGGATATTTCTATATAGTTATTTTTAATGCATGTCATCTGGTCCGATTCCCATCAAAATCAGACGCAATGATTTACGGCATGCGGAACGGCAAAGCCTATGTTTACATTTTAGTTAGTTTCGCAGTGAGTAGTAAATGGAAGGAAATGCAGCATTCATTTTTGGAAAACAGTAACACAGGGGCTGCCAAAATCAACACAAAATGAAAGTTCCTTAATTGTACCGAACACTTTTAGGCTAAAATAATACAGTTGAGGGAGAGATGAAATGGACGCTTGGCTCACCTGTGATGGCTGCACTGTAGCTGTCCCCTGCTTGTATCTGTGTGATCTCAGCTAGCTGAGAATAGCTGAGAAGACGAGGTTCGGAGCTATGAATACAGTCGTCCCCGAGTCCAAGCTGTCCCTGCAAGCGAAACAATGATACAGTGTCAGCCACAGGATTAAATAAAAGTTTAATCCCAATGATTTCCTTGTTCATAGATAGAATAGTTAAATAAAGACACATGCCTAAGTGGTATTTCAATTTGGGGGGAAAGAACAATTTTCCCATTTTCTGTGGCACCAGCATGTGGCTCAGATCTGTCATCTCGTTCTAATTCATGCTGCCCTGCCATTCCTGAATGTAAACATGGTTGTTAAATTTGTCAAAGAGGACTTGTATATCACCTCCGGAGTATCGTAATTTAAGTGCATCTCTGTAAAGCTCCGTTATAATATCTGCTGTGTAAGGTTATATATGACACCGGCAACTGGCAATTCATCTTGGCTCAAATGGCTGTCACTGAGGGGGAAATACTGTTAAAAGAGGCACATCGCATATTTCTTCCACCGGCCAAAAATCTACTGTGTTTCATGTTTCATTTACCATCATGTACAACTGCCTGGCAATGCAATCCCTCATCGGTGAGTGGGTTTGTGTAAAAACTCCATTCAAACACAAAGGCTTAATAACCATAGCGTCTCGCGCAGTACAATAGAATGTGTTGTCCTCAATTTACATCTCTTTCTCTGTGATACAAATGGCGAGGCTGCTCAATTTGACTCCTCTCAGCTGTCCTGCTCCTCTCTCTCCTGCTCGCTCCTGCAGAGATAAAGGGCTTTCTGCACTGTGCTCATGTGCACACCGGCATGCCCTGGCATATGTTTGAAAGTGAGCACAATATGTGTGGGTTTACATTTGAGTGTGTGTGTGTGCGCCACGCAGTAATCTGGGTCTTTAATTGCTTATTCGTATGTGCGCTACTGTGAGGATTTGTAGATGCGTGGCAGCATATGTTCCTGCTGTGAGTGTGTGTGTCTATGTATTTATAGTTGTGAGTGTATGCGCTTCCGTCAGTGTGCGTGTGTAATTTTACTCGCATTTAGGTACTGTAAGTGAGCAGATGTGTCCACACCTTTGTGCACCTGAGTTTGTGCATGTGTTTTGTGTGTCTGCATGTGTTTATACTTGTACGTGTATTTGTGTGTGTGTGTGTGTGTGTCTGAGTGAATGAGCACTGTCAGGTGCTGCTCCATGCTGTGCCAGCTGCATCTGGAGCCATCTGTGTTGGTGCTCAGTGGGAGGGGAGCGGATGACTTTAATGTACTTGAACCCCAGACAGACCTTTCCCAGACAGTCGTCAGTATGAAACCAAGACAACTGGGCCCAGTCAAGCTGAACCGGCTGATCTGGGTGGTGAGCAGGAGACAGACGCCTTGGTTACACTGTAACCCCCGGTCAGACTCACTAGGGAGCCTCCGGCAGTCAGATACACACAAACACTGGAGTGTGTTTGTTTCAATGATAGAAGAGTTGTGTTTTATATCAGAGGACACTCTCACCTTTTCTTCGCTGTCAGAGTTACGCTGCCTATTTTCTACAATGTAAGCCAGGTTTACTTTTATTACACGTGTCTGGATTTTATTTAGAGATGTTCCGATACCATTTTTTCCTTCCTGATACCGATTCCGATACCTGAACTTGCGGTATCAGCCGATACCGAGTACCGATCCGATACCAGCATGATAAAAAAAATATATAGTTATTATTATTATTTACCAGCTGTTTACTACTGACCATGTATGGATGTGATATGATTACTACCTTTGTCGTATGGCCTGGCTCAGGTTAGATTGCAAAACATGAACAAAAACATGGAATTGTGGAATTGTTGGAATGCGGTTTCCAACTTTTGCCGCTGCAGTTCGGCCTTTTTTTCCCCTTTGCCTTAGTGAAGTCGCCATGCTCTTTTGCATGATGCATCTTCAACTGTTTTATGAGATTGCTGGTGTTGAAATTGGCAACACTAGTGCCACCCCTCGAAACAGAAGCCTCACATACTGTCCATATCGCCGTTTTACTTGTTGGATTTTCCACTGTGAAATATTGCCAAATGGCTGACATTTACCTCGCTCTGACATACCATTACATTCTCTGCTAGCAACGCACTGTTGTAGTTTGCTATCGTCACGTGACAAACTACCTGCAATCAGTTCTTCTTAGCTGATCTAAAACAGTACTTGCCAGTGACAGCCATGATACATCCAGGGCAACAGCACAGTGAAGGCTATTGTTTTGGAGCGGCGAAGATGAATTGATTTCCGGTTGAACAAGTAGATTTTTTTCTGGGTTAATAAATTATGTTATCGGATCGGCGCATAGACCGGCGTACTCACCGATACCCAATCCCGAATATTGGGTAATATCGGATGCATTTCCAATACTGGTATCGGAACGAATCTAATTTGT
This sequence comes from Sebastes fasciatus, assembly GCF_043250625.1. Lineage (NCBI taxonomy): Eukaryota > Metazoa > Chordata > Actinopteri > Perciformes > Sebastidae > Sebastes > Sebastes fasciatus. Next base: position 19,709,063 of record NC_133800.1, on the reverse strand, counting down.
TTCTTTTAAAATCCAGCTAATGTTTTCACTATTTGGTTATAAATTCCTACCTTCAGTGGCACCTGCTTTCAAAACAATTTATAAAACATATACTACTAACTATTCTTGTGGTGTTTATATTTAGAAAATGCATTCATTTTGATAAAGAATGCATTATCACTACTTTAGGACTTGAAACCTGACGTTCAGACTTGGGCCTTGATTGTCAGGACCTCCTTATGACTTCCCCCTCTGTCACCATCTTATTCTCAATACACTATCACACAATACAAATAGAAATATATCCATTCAAAATAACAAACTGCATTCAACACGTCACCCGCAAAACTAAGAACAGCACAGTACATCAACACACAACCCTCCACCACAAAGGGAGCACAGAGGCCTAGTAATGATCTTGCAGCAACAATATGATTAGTGAAGCACAAAATCAATTAATGCAGCAGTAGAATCAATAGGTGTCTCTCAGCATATACGTCCTGCAGTTAATTAATAAACAAAAAGGACATTAAGCAGCAGAGCATCAGACTGTGGCAACGACTGTCATCAGTCACGACGTGTGTACTGATGGCATCAGCAGGAAGGGAAAGGGAAAACATAGACAGATATAAATGTGAGCATGGCAAAATACCGAACACACCCACGGGCAACGATGCTACCACTGCGCACACATACATTTGAGAGCATGACCATGCATAGACACACACTAATATACAAACGCACTCATGCACGTCCCCTTACTCACATGCACATGTTTTTTTTATCCATGTTCCTCGTACACACAGAGGAAGAACTGTAGATCTATGGTATCAATAACCCTCATTTTATTCTACTATAGCAGCCCAGACTATATTAGTATCAATTTGGACCAGGCCCAGGGTTCGATGAGGCCGGGACTGTGTTGGAACCAGGCCCAGGGGTTTCTACCACCACCAGGCTGGCTCACTTATTATTTACCATGCCTGATGAGTCTTCCTCATCATTACATTACAGACAGGATTGCAATCGACAGACTGAATGGCCACACTGATCTGAAGCCATACCTCAAACATACATAAACACATGGTACACGCGCTATCACTATCTAGTTTATAACAATACATTTCACATATGCATGAAAAGTAACAGCATTGGAGAAAAAGTTTCATGTGCAATCTGTTTCAGTATATGTCAGACATGCATGCTTGGTTTTGATGTTTTATTATCTGTTGTTTCAGGCACACACTGTACGTTTGGGTCAGACACACTCATTGTTAAAAGACAGTCAGACAGACACTGCACTTTCCTGTTGTGGACCTCAATTTTTCCCCGACTACCAAATGATTTTTCCAGGAAGAGTTTTGTATGAGAGAGCAGTTTTCTTTCCTTGCTGTCTACCTCATTATTTAGTCTGCTTAGAGCTTGCATTAGAGGTCTATTGGATGTTATGTCAATTCCGGTCTCTGGCCGGTTGAACTCCCTGACACAACTTTAGCAGACAGTTGACCCTGTTATCACACCGCTGACATTAGGAATCGAGACATGACTCTAGACAGCGGATGTATTCGTCTGTAATTGGGTTGACGGCATCAGTTAAACTGGCCTACTGGTTAATTCAATAATCCATAATGGCAATGATGACTATTTAGATATGAACATTTTATTGTTATTTATTAAAAAGAGTAAATGTAAAAGCTTTGTTTACTTTACAAAACGTCTGGTATAACACTTTTCATTCTCCTGCTTTCTTTGACACTTATTTGCTACCCCGTTATGCTGTTACCATATTGATTCTGGCTGTGGCACGCACTCTCTGACATCATTCAAATTCCTTCTCACCTCAATCATGTGATACAGCGCAGGCCGTCCGTCTTTTAGTCTCAATAGGAGGAAAACAATGAGATTTCTATCGGTAATACTATTACCAGCCGTAATAGGGTTAGAGCTGCCTGGGTTTACCTTGGTAAGGCAGCGGAAAACTTTATTAGGTTTAAGACCTTTTGCTTTTCTACTTTTTCTGCTGCTACTGATACATAAGAGCCTTTAAGCCCTAGAGAGAGAAAGGTATCAGTTTAGTTAAAAAAAAAGACAGAAGTTCAAGATGGCCCCTCATCTCACTTCTTCTCCAGCGACAAACAAAGTGTTATCTTTCAGGAGGTGGAACCTTTCTTATTTTTTTTACGTGTTGACGGGAGTAGTTTCAGTGTGGCACTGTGCGGCTGATTACAGGAGGAGTCTTAATCAGGTGGTGCAGTCTGCTCGGGGCCCCTGGGGCCGAGAGTGTGCTACATCCTGTCAGACTGCACCGAGAAACAATCAATCATCAGAACGGCTCTGAGACAGAAGAGAGAGAGAGAGGGCAGGAAGATAGGAGAGATGGAGGAAGAGGAGAGCGAGAGAACTTGATGAGGGGAGGGAGAGAGAAAGAGACGGTGCCCTTGCAGAGACTAACATAGAGTTATATAGATGCGAGAACGCCTATGAAAATCCAATGAGTCTAGTTAGACCACAAGCCACCCTGTAAGAGCGCAGTGTGGAAGCCAAGGCCACGTCAAAGCTCATAACAACTGATGTCTAACATTTTCATTGCCCCCCCTGTCTCCCTAACCTTCACCTACATGTTTGTTTCACTGTCCTGGCAAAGCGTCATCCTCACTGTCATGTTGTAAAAGTGATCACATTTTGGCCGCGGTTTCAAACGACCTCGCAGATAGACACCAAAGCCGGGAGGAGAAAGAATCAGAGAGAGAGGGGAACAGAGGGATTGAGGTGGGCCTAGGTTTTACACCCTCTGGGCTCTGTCTGAGGGCTGTGTAATGATGCAGCTCTTTAAAGAACGTCTTAAATGAAAGGCCAGAACAATCCTCTGTGACAGGTGGGATTCTTTATCTAACAGAGGAGGAGAGACAAGACAGGGCCAACAAACACACACACACACACACACACAGCCTCACATGCACATACTTTTGGCTATGCACATACATAAACTACAGTAGAGGATTTCCTGCTCTGTCCATGTGAAGCAGAGGAGTTGAAATGGACAAACAGCAGATCCCATAAAGGTGATTTATAGAATTTAAAAAGATGTGCGTTCTTGGCACACCATGAAGGGTATTAAGTGCTCCAAAGGAGGGCTCGGACACAGATCTCCCCCCAAAAACCTTTTAATCTCCACTCTGGAAGAAAAAAAAATGTATTCTCAAAATGCCTTAAAAATGGAAGCTGTTTGAGTGTGTATGTGAGAGAGAGAGACAAAGAAACAGAGAGAACACTTGTGTGATATGAAAAAGCCTGGAGTCCTGTGTTGTTCTAAGTCTGCCTCTCCTGGTAGGGCCAAACGTGGAAAAATGTTTGGCTCACCTCTTGCCCCATCCCCCAGGAGAAGACATTCCCACCATCTGAAAAAAAAAAGATAGAAAGAGAAGGACAGAGAGTAAACCAACAGTCTGCAAACAATTCAAGAGAGGCAACAAATACAAGCCTGGGGTTAAAATAGAAAAGAAAAAGAAAAAAAACAAAAGTGGAAGGAGAGAAGGGAAATGCGCAGCTGACAAAAGTGGCTCAAGCATCATACATCAAGCACTTGTTACCTCTCCCGGTGCCTGTGATTGCACATGACTGCAAACAAGTCAGTGATAAAAATCTGAAGAAAGATGAGACCGATCGGGCTGGCTTTAAAGATCATCAATCACGGCCCTGTAAGCTCAGATATTATTAGTTCAAGTAAAGCTGCACTCTTCCATTTTATGGACATCATAAAAGACTTTGGGGGGGGGTGGAGGTGGAGTGGAGGAGATCCCCCAGTGTTTTAACTAGGACTGGGATGGATGTGTTTGGAAAAGCAGACCGGATGGATGGACAGCTCTAATGTAGTAGCGCTAACTGAATCACTCACACAGCACCGGGCTCCCCAGGGGAAGGAATGTGGGATGGGAGTGTAAGGCCCCACTTACAATATGTTATACTAAGTAAAAGTGTACGGTGAAAAGGACTGTGCGTGTTTGTGCTGTGTCATATGTGTGTGTAAGTGTGCGTGGGTATGACCTCTTAGACGTTTGGCAAACATGTACGGACTTTTTGACTCATTAATAGTGTGCATTTCTTTAAGGTGTGACAGGGCTGGGCAATATATCGATATTACTGTATGTTGATATCGGGATATGAGACTAGATATAGTAATATGGCATAAGTGCTATCTTTTCCTGGTTTTAAAGGCTGCATTAAAGTAAAGTGAAGTATTTTTCTGAACTTACTAGACTGTTCTATCTGTTCTGATTATTTGCCGCTACCCACTTAGTCATTATATCCACATCACTATAGGTATTTATCAAAAATCTCATTGCGTAAATATTTTATAAAAGCACCAATAGTCAACCCTACAACATCATCGCAATATTGATATCGAGGTATTTGGTCAAAAATATCATGATATTTGATTTTCTCCATATCGCCCAGCCCTAGTGTGACACACTGTGACCTCTAACAAGCACATCAGCATCAAGACTGTAAAAACTTCCAAAACAAGATGTCAACAAGGTTTTGCTCCAAAAAAAGGAAGTTTTTAGGGTAATGGACACATTGCCATATTGTGCATAACAGATTCCGAGTATTATTTTTTTTATTTGTATATGCTTTAACGTCTGTGTACCCCGACACCTGCTGACACACTGACACTTTTTCTAAATGATGTGTATCATATTATCTGCTGAAGAGCCATGATCTGCTCCTTAATGTTACTTTTTTCAACCGTTACATGCAACACTATAAAGACTTTAGAAATACAAAACAATGGGAACATGTCTAGGGAATACCTGTGGTCACATTGGTCAACTTAATCATTACTTTCTACTCTAACATGTTTGTCAATCCATACCACTACTTCCTGAGCAATGCCTCTGTTTTTCACTTATTCTTCACAACTTTTTTTTCTTTCTCTCTCTCTCTCTCTCTCTCTCTCTCTCTGTTTCTCTGCCTGCCAGTGAGGACATAAAGGCGAGTGTGAAGTCCATCACTGCCTGGTGAATAGCTGCCCTTTGTGCCTCAGAACTTAATTCACAGGCTGAAAGGACCCCAGCCCTGCCATAGCACCTCTGTGTGCTGCCTGATTTAAAAGAGCTTGCATGTCCACTGAGGTCTGCCTAAAAGCCTTCTGTTAAAGGTTAAACACACCAGGTTTCATCAAGTTTTGAGGATTAAAAAATCTGATCGTTGACCAGTATGGACACAGCATACCAGATTGTAAATTTAGTTTCCTTTTTTTTTTTTTTATACTAAGTTGAATACAAACAACCCGGTGCCAACACTGGTCTCGCAGTCACTAACGTCTGCACTGTTGTCAAGGGAACTTGACTGTTTTTTTTTCATGGTTGCCATGACCTTATTCAATATATAGACCCCCTCACCCCTCCATACGTTACCATTTGAACATACCCAAAGCGTTTGGTGTTGCAGCCAGCTCTTGGTAACTTTCGGAGGTTGTTCAGTAACAAAGTACCCATGTTAGTATTTCGAGCAACCAAACTTTTCTTTTCTCCTACTTTGGCATTTGTGAAAACGGATGGTTGCAGAGGGCATCAATAACACACCACCACCACCCTCTCTCCCTGTCTTTCTCTCCCCTCTCCCAGAGACCCTTGCCGGGCTTGTTAGGCCTGACACTGGTACCGTAGTGAACAAAAGGACTGCTCGGCTTAGGGCTGCCCTGGAATGTCAGCGGGTTCACATTTCACATGCAGATGCGTGACCCCAGAGCCCTTTAGTGAGAAGGTGCGCTTTAACCTCAGAGAGAAGCAAGAGGAGGGGAGAAGAGGGGGTAAGGGGCACCTTAAGGGGAATCCGGGATGGGGGGGAGGGGTAAAAAATAAGAAGGTCTGAGTTTGCACTGCCTGCATCTGCTCTTACAATGCTATATGTTTCTCTCAGTGCCTACCCTCTCTCTCGCTCTTTCCCAAAACACTGCTGCACACAGTTAAACTCCGCTGATATACCTTATAGAATATTATAATTGTCGATACTCTGAAAACTTGTCAGAGCCCCGTCTCCTCTATGTGTGATCTGCGAGGCGCCCCCTCTCTTCCCCCTACTTCGGAACACATGAAAGCATTAACTTTTAAAGTGCATACTTAAGATTTCTCCCCAAATAATTGAAAAAGCACAATGGGAGGGGTTATGTAAGGCAAAAGTACTGTGAGCTCCGCAAAAGAAACCAAAGCTACTGTCATCTGCTCTCTGTAGGCCCAGGCTGGCACAGTTTCAACTCAAGGGCTTCACACTTCTATAACTTGTTCTCCTTCCCTCGCTGCTCTCCCTATCCTAACTCTCTCTACACCCGTTTGCCTCTCCCTCTCTCCTTTGCTCTCGATAGTGAAAACTTCAAAAGACAATAATATCGTCTGCAAAAGCATGAAACTTCAGGCACGTTTGTTTGTTTTGACCCTGAAGCCCCTTGCTGCAACCCTCCACCTCCGACTTGCAAGTCCTGCAAAATAAATGAGAAAGTGAGAGCAAATCGAGAGCTGTTGTTTTCCGTGCCCGCCTGCAACCCTTATTCCTCCATGTGCTACTGTTGTGTAACATTTGTAGAAAGCATCTCACTGCATATGACACTGCATCTAATGCAGTGACCTCCCAAAACTGATGACAGAGAACAATAAGTTTTGTAGTGAGGCAGAGGAGTATAAACTTTTCAAATACATTTAAAATATTCCACTAAGAAAATGAAAATCAATACCACACAAATGTGTGTGCACAGACACACAGTGAACACGCGCATGCATTTATGCTTCCACACTGACTCATCTAGTTTGGCCTCTGTAGGTGTCTGGTTTGAGGATTGAAGTTCTGATTTCTTTTTGGGAAGTACAAAAGAGCTTTGTCTATGAGCAGGTTGTTGCCTCCAGCCATATCAAATCTGTCATAACAGGGAGATAAAGACGATAAAACCTTATACAAAATACAGCGCAGTAAAAAAAAACTATAATGCTAAGTTACCTACGATAACAAAATCAAAAGAGAACTCAGTGTTCTCTTATCATCTTGCAGAACAATTATGTATGCTTGTGTCAGTACAACATGATTGACCTTGGAAGACGTATTAAGGTGTAAAACATGACCCGCTATAACAATAACAGACATGGTTTCTTCCACTGTGTTTGATTATTACATAAAGAATCAAATCACTTATTATACCTTGAACTTCTAATTGACTGGATTAATCTGGTCCACTGTAATGATGGTATTTAAAAGAACAAAACAAAACATAAAACCAGTCTTTAAAAATGGCATGTATTATGTTGTTAAAGCAGCAGTGGGTAGAATTGGAGCAAATATGATTAAAAAAAGTTATTTTTATAAAACGGTCACTATATCCTGACAGTAGCGATGAGAAATTAGAAAGTTTGTGACCAGGCAGCCGTGTTGAGAACAGTTGAGGAAATACCAAGCACCACCCACCAGCCGGAGCAAACTCTCTCATTTTACAGCTAAACAGTACATTACAAGATGTTTCTGAAAACATTGGAGTTGAGAAAAAGGCATTACAGTAACAGAATATTGATTCATATTTGATCAGCGCTGCCTAATTTGACCGGAGTTTGCGAGTGATTGACAGCTGCCTCCGTTGAATGAACAGCCAATAGGAACGCTCTCTCTCTGAAATGACCTGTGATTGGCCAAAGTCTCCCGTCACGGGCTAGATTTTTTAAAGCCTGAAAACAGAGCCATGAGGAGGTGCAGAAGTGTAGTTTTCTCTCAGAACACTTGAATTAGATTAGGCTGAAAGCCCAATGATGCCAGAAATATTCTACCTACTGCCATTTTAACCTGTCATCAAAACACCATCGCTATCCCCTACACGATTATGATTATTACAATTTCAGTGCTTATCTGATTCAGAGATTCTATTCTGCAAAGAGATTCATCTCTATTCCAGTGATCAGAGTGCTTAATTGTTTATCTGTGTAGTTTCAGAGTGTGTGCATGTGTGAGGGGTTGTGTGCGCTCTGTGTTTAGCACTTCTGCCCTCTAATAGTTGAGACGTCTATAGCATCCACAGCAAGGCCAGGGGAGCAAGGGAGCAATCCATAGGCCTGCGTAGCCATGGCAACTAAACAAGGAATAGGCTAGATGTCAGGCGAGCATGGCTAAATTACCCATTAGAGAAAGCAGGAAGGGGAGAGAGGGAATACTGGTCAGGGCACAAGAGGCTAATGGGGAGATAAGATGGCCAACATATAGACTACACAAACACGCAGGCACACACACACAAAACGATGGGAAAACAGATAGGGCTTGTCACATAAAGGTGCCGGCGCAAACACATACTGAAATAGGAAAATGCAATTAAATGTGTACAAACTCTCACAAACAAACACATGCAAACACAATTTGCACGTGTATTGGCGCACATGTGCCGATACGCACACAGTATGGGCAACTGCATACGTGCATGCACACAAATGCAAAAACACATGGGCACACACACATGTGCACACACAATCACAAGCATACAAAGGGCACAAAGGGAAGACAAAATGGTTTTAATAAAGACGCCCTCTTGGAGAGGTTGCTTGTGAATGTGAGGGAGATGTATTTATAGGAATCCTCCGGTGGGATCCTCTCTGCTCAACCTCACATTTGTGCATGAGAGAGAGAGAGAGAGAGAGAGAAAGAGAGAGAAAGAGAGAGAGCGAGAGAGAGCGAGAGAGAGAGAGAGAGAGAGAGAGAGAGAGAGAGAGGTTGTGTTATTGCCTGTTCCTTCATCCTAATCCTTGATGCATGGCCTACTCCTTGAGTCTATACTAATGAATAAAAGAATAAAGAATGAACCAGTGTAAGTATCTAAACCATTGCGAGAGTGAAAAGGTAAAAGGGGATTGGCCTGGTGATTTGTTCCTGCTGTGCAGAGACATGCACGCACACACACACGCACACACACACACACACACACACACACACACACACACACACCTTTAAGCATCCAAACAAGCTTGCATACTCACACTGTGAACAACATAGCCTGTGCGCACACACAGACGCACACGTACACACACACACACAAAACACAGCCACGCGCGCACGCTGACACAAAACCCCTCCACACACAGAGTCAGGCAGTCCTCCTGACTTTAATGCTGCACATTCATTTGCATGCGCCATAATTAGCGTCAGGCACACAGAGGCTGGTCCTGGGGGAGCTCTGTGATAACCGCTTCCCCTTCTATTAGGGCTCTCATTCCAAGAGTGTCAGACATTGCACATCTTCATTGCGGGGCCTGCAGCACATCGGCTCAGTGGAACCTCTGCTGCTGTAGCTACTGCTGGAGCAGAGGCAAGACGATGGGGACGAGGGGCTGGAGAAAAAAGGTGGAGAACGCTAGGCTCGGCGGAGGGAGGAGGAGACAAAACGAGGACTGAGAGATGTAAAAGAAAGAAAAGGAATGAGGTGATACGTTTGGAAGACAAAGAGAAAGAGGGAAAGAGAAACAAAGAGAGGTAGCGCATGGCAAAGGCGGTTGCACATTGTGCAGCAGACAGACGGAGAGACAGGCTGGACAGAGGTAATGAATGCAGTTATTAAATTGTTTCAGCTGCAAAGAGGTCTATTCTTATGCCATTATAAAGGGAACAATTTATCCCCACTGATCGGCCCTGTCTCCTTTCTCCTCGCTCACTTTGATCTGCCAGCATATTGCCTTGATGTGTCCTATTCAATAGCGAATCTGGGGCAATTTTAATGCTTTTGTACCTCGCCACCGCTCCACTTCTCCCTCCCTGTTTAAAAATAGCTGTTAATTATAAGTGCAGTTTAAATGTCTCTAGTGACCCAGAAATGCAGGTTGGAGTGAGAAGAAGGGATTGAGCATCTCCAAGTTTAAAAAGAGCGAGACACTATTTCTTTCCCTCTTTATCATGCTTTCTTCAATCTCTCCTTTCTCCTCTAACCCCCCCTCCCACGTCTTTGTCTTCTCCATTCACCTCCCCTTCGATTCTACTTCTCCATTCCTTTAGTGTTCCTCCACATTTCTTTTTCCTCCATCTCTCGCTCTCTCTTTCTCCTCTGTGGCGTTTCTTCGGCTCGGTGGGAGCGAGCAGGGCTGGAGGATAGGGGATTCAGTTCTTTCTCTCCAACACACGAGAGAGCTGCAGCGAGACATTGGAGACCATGGCTGTGAAACCGCTTCAGTCTGCAGATTGTATGTGCGTCACACCAAGTCTTTGTATCCATCTCCTCAACTTCCTCCTCTTATGCAGCCGCAGGAGTGGGATGTTGAAAGGAAAGGCATGTGAAGGTGCGCTAGGTAGCGCGGTACGAGGCAGAGGCGCAGAGTATACTTGTGGGGGAAGAGAAGGGGCTGTGCAGGGACCTGAGGTGTGCACCTGGGGGGTGCAGTGTTATAAATAAAGCATTAGCCTCTTGAAGGGAACAGAGATGTGAGGGGCTGTCTCTGCAGCTCTCTTTTCCCCACTAACTCCTACTAACAGTTAACCCGCAGGCATGTACAAGTACTCCTTTCATCGCTGAGGAGGTACGTGTAACAGTACAAAAAATCGGTAAGAGGTAAACTGTGGGACTGTCTTGTGTCAAAATCTGGGCACCCCTTTTTACTTATGCGAGCTCAGGGATAAACTTCCATCACATTGCAAGCGGCTGACATGACTGACGGATAGACTGATTCATCTTTTTGTGGTTATTTTGTAGAACTGTGTAAAATAAAGTGAGTAAAGTTGAAGTATGAAGTATAAGCTAACACCATTATGGGGCAGTTGTTTGGTGGTAAATCACTACAGAAACCATAACATCAAAATTATAATCTTAAGAGAGGTGGTTTTGGACCGTTTCCAAGTGAACCAAAACGCAGGCTGTCCGTTTGGGCATTTGTTGAGATGGACACAGGTAAGCGACAGGTTAATGTGAGTGGGAGAGGACAGACCTGGACTTCTGCAGAAGTCTGATGTTTGCTTGACATCTGGGCTGAAGAGAACATACAGAATATGCTCAATAAAGTCCACAAAACATAGTGACGTTTATAAAGTCATTCGACATAAACTGGAGGAAGGGAAGGGATTTATGCACAGAGTAGATCAGTGCCGAGTCAAAGTGAAAAAACGTTAACAACAATATATCAAAGTCCACAATTCCATGCATAGAAGTGGTAGCTCTCGAGACGAAAAAGATAAATTTGCTCCTTTGTTTGCATATTTTTTTTTTATTTGGTCCGCTTCAATTGGTGCACTGTGAAACCGAACCATACTAAATAGAAAACGAATCAAACATATCAATTTGTCTCTGATTCGGACTAGCCAAACGGACTATGGTTTGTGAAAGCGCCCTAAATGTATCCTATAATACTGTACATGTTACTCCTACACTGAGGTCGCATCTCCTTTCCACTGCGTAGTGGTAGTCTATGAATAAAAAGTAATTAGAGGTATAATTCAAAATAAAATATAGTGACCACAAAACTTCCTCACTTCCTCCCACATCTTCCACTACACCCAGCTTTCTAATATTGCTGTAAAACTATATTAAGATGTCATATGATAATATGAAACATCACAGTGTGAAAGTCTCAAAGCCATACATGATGCTGTGCAGATTGCATTTTTCAAAGAAAATTGTTTAAGATGACACTTCACATGCTCCAGATTCAAATCAATGATGTTGCAAGGACATGTGTAGCACGTTGAACCCTCTTTGACACGTGACAGCGTTTTATATTTCATGGTCTAACACTATGTTCCTTTCAGTAATGTACCACACTGTACTGACCTTACACAGTGTTCTGTTCGTTAGTCCATTTGTTTCCATCTCAGTAAAGGGCAGAATACCTCAGAGCACCTCAACCACCACAGGGTCAAGGTAAGATCAGTGATTATTACCTTATTCAAAGTCCATCAGATTGTTAAGTGACTTGCAAAATAAATTAGCTTAACAATATATTCTTCTGTTGCGAATAAAGAGTAACGTGGCTCTAATAATCAGACAATGCATATGGAATCCAGATCTCATTCGATCTTATGCTCACTTTATTGTTCGCATAAATCCTGGTGCAAACAATGACATGAAACTGATTAGCAACACTTGGGGAGAGAATATGAGAATACGAAGGATATTGTGAAAATTGCTCTAAGCCAATTAACTATTCTGCTCCCCCCACTAATACTCTTATCTCATGCTCTTTTCTTCCCATTCTCAAGGTGTACGTGCCTAAACCTGTCACTAACCATTTGCAATGCTACACAGCGGTGTATTCTTTGACGGAAGAAGGCGATAAGGTAATTTTCTCTCTCTTTTATATCAGTTGCTAATACTAAGACCACTAGAACAGCTGAGATCAGTTCCATTATACCTTCAGACCGCCTTGTTTATGAATGTAGCTATGCTAAAATCTCGATAGGAAGACATATGCTAACATTAGTACAGTGTAACCCGCACTATTAGCTCTAAGGAAAAATTAAAATGACCTCTCTATGTCTCCGCTGGCCGCTCAGGCAATGATATAAAGTATGTCCCCATCAGTATCCATGGTCCGGCCTGAAATTGGAAATATGTACAGGAGATAACCGAGCAGCGCTGAAACAAGCTCTCGGTGCGGGCCCACTCACTCAAGGCGGGCAAGCACTTGATAGATAAATGAGAACAACGTACTGGTTTGTCCACAGGCGTGGCGCCATTGACAGAACTCATAAAACAAAGTGTTAACGCTGTCCTTGGTATGGGTGGCATGACAGTAAATAAAAAGTTATCTAGCAGCAGTGTGACATGCATTTTTAAACATCAGCATTGCCTGACAAAACCACACAAGTGGTAGCTAGTGAAAGCTGCTCTTGGACTCTCTTCAAATGATTCAACGTAACAAGGCTGCCACTGTAACACGAGTGCTAAAGTGTTCTCTCATGTCTGAATGCGAAACTATTAATCTCACAATAAGTAGTTGTTGTGTTATTCATGTCAAATTGCTCGATGTCAAACAAAACAGATGTGTTGTTTTATTTGTCAATAAACATGTCAAGAGTGCAGCACTCGTAAATCAAGGGTCATCCTGAGGCGTGAGTTTTTGATAGTCTAATGGTCTCATGGTCAGCGTGTTAATTCTTCTATAAATGTCCACGGGGGTTCAATCGACAAGATTAACATGTCTGTTTTCCAAAACACAAGGGCAAGAGTGGAAGTGGAATTACGGGAAATTAAACGATACAGTCACCATTTGTTCCTACAGACGAGCTACCAAGTGGAAAGCTAATGAGTGAGACATCAGACTTTATTTTATGTGCCTCATGAAAGCAATCATTATTCGGAATGATCCGAATTAAACTTGACTGGATTCATTTGGCAGTTCAATAATCCATTTAGAATAGTCCTGATACATCTGGGAAGCAAGCTTTTGTACACATCCTTTGTCAATTTACTACGCAAAATTCCTCTGTATCGATCGCCTCATCCTTGAAATGTCCAAACAGAAGACAGAAATGGATGTCAATATAGTTTAACTTGAGAAATGATTCTACAATCACAGAGATTTTTTTTCAGTATTTTACTTCCAAAATACAAAAAAAATCCAAGATAAACAAAAGAAAAAGAGAAAAAAAAGGATGATGGTGTAGAGATGGCGGAAAGAGATGCAAGCTAATGACCTTGATAAGACCAGGGACACGGAGAGCCCAGGGAGAAGACGTGATGTGTTGCCGTGACAGCGGTGTAGTAGTGCCGGCGACAAGGGGAGATGAGGAGCTTGCACTTCTTGGCTGGTGTTACACATTAGTGTTGTTGTTAGCCAGGGGCATCGAGGGTGATTGTGTTTGTGTGTGTGTGTGTGTGTGTGTGTGTGTGTGAGCGTGTGCTTACAGAGCGAGGTACGAAGACATCCCGGTCGAGGCCTCGCGTGGTGACAGAGGCTGATACCAATCTAATGAGATAAGAAACGTATGCAAATGAACCTGGCCACAGTTCACACTAATCAGCTTAACGCTCCGATAGATATCAGCTATCTGTCGCATCGCGCGCGCACACACACACACACACACACACACACACACACACACACACACACACACACACACACACACACACACACACACACACACACACACACACACACACACACACACACACACACACACACACACACACACACACACACACACACACACAGGCTCTCAGAAGTTAAAACAATCAGTGAGCGGATTTGCCATGCCATGTATAAATACACAGAAACACACAAACAGGCCCACTCAATACAGTACAGTAAAGATCACAAGTCAAACTGTTCATCACACCTGTAAACTCGAAAGAATCTATAGGTACAATATCCGTGCAATCAACAGCTTGAATACGATACTGTAAGTGTGAGCATTCACACAGCTATAAATTCATTTGTATACACATTGCATAGGTATAAACCAAAGGGGTGAATGAATCCCACTGTACAACATCATCTCATCCAACAGTTCGTATGATATCTTATGAAAAAGATATTTAGATTTAGAAAAGATCGACTTGTTTAGGTTTAGGCAACTAAACTACTTAGTTAAGCTTAGGAACAGATTGACTAGGTTAGGTTTAGGCAACAAAACTACTTAGTAAGGTTTAGGAAAAGATTGTGGTTTGGCTTAAAATAACTCCGGAATTGGCATTACTTCAGTATGTAAGTTACAGTACGTGACAAGAAATTCAACATTGACTTTTGGTTTCACTCAGGAAACGAACGCCAATCTCTGGTATTTTTTGACCCACCCATCCACCCCGACCTCCTCCCTATGCGGCATTCGCCACTCTTTATATTTCCTGGTTCACGATTATGTGAATTACACATAAATTGATTTTGTGGGATACATAAGGATGACAGTGCATTACTTCTCGTAGGTATATCTACGAACGACGTACGAGACCAGCCTGTACTGTGTATGGGACATTCAGTTCCTGGGGTCATGTCTTTGACAAGGTAAGGACAAGAGGCCCCGGCAAAGGAATGCAGGATTCAAAATAGCTGAAGTTAATGGGGAAGTGTTTGTGTTGAGTGCAGCCTAATAGGCAGTCAGGAGTGACCTGTAAATGACACATTTTTTTAATTCCATGTCCTTGCAGAATGATCTCAGTGCTGTCAATCAATATGTCATTAACTAACATTGCAGATTTTGTGGATTTCTCATCACAGCATTTCTGTCAGATTGAAAAAAGAAAAAGAGGAATTTATTTGCTCCTACCCAAATGACAATTACTACTTTTTGTCACATATGAATCCATTGCAAATAACATTAATATTTTTAAATCCTCTAAAAATAATGTCTCTGCAAAATAGTAGCATTGTGCAGTGTCAGGATGTAATTTTAAATGCCGTGCGGTCACCAGATGGAGGGGAAAAGTCGTGGCCCAGCTGTACTCTTCAACACATCTCTCTGTAGCTATTATTATCTGTGGGAATCCAGGGCATCCTACATGGTCTGGGGGCAAAATGGTGACGACCAGCAAAAGACTGGCCCTGGAATAACACAGCTGCCTGTCATACAGTCTGGCCACTGACCTTCGCTGATTCACAAGAACGCACGTCAGAGGTTCTTGCAGGTCTGACTCTAACTTTACGTTTGTCATTTAAGTTGCTTGATGTAGAAATGTGCTTATTAGTTGTATTAGATGAATTGTACTTAGTATGTTGTCAAATACAGATATATATATAATTCTAGTACACTGCATCTTTTTGTCTTTCTTAATGACACTTGATGAAGAAAGGACACAAATTGAACCAGTGACAGTTCAGCTAATTATGAAATGTGGACAACAGAGAGTATTCTGTGTTGCAGATGGATATAAGAATCTGTTCAAGAATAGCTGTTGACTGTGAGTGTGTACTACAAATGATATGGTTATGTCAACAGCTACAATTTAGCCATGAACCTTTGAATTTTTCATATTTCTGCCTGCCATATCTTCGCACCTTTTCTCTCTTTTTACTCTCCTCTCTCATTCTGTGTCTCTCTGCCTCTTGGATCTCTCTCTGACATTTACCACTAAGCTACCTATTTCAGTCGACCTATTCTTAAGCAAAGCTGGGCCAAGACATCTTTATGGAAATCGCCGCTCTGGGTGTGTTGATTTGCAAAAGGGCATGGAAGCTGTTCAACACATCTCTCTGCAGTTCGGGCCGGCCTTACCCTCTCTCTCCGGTTATACAGATGGAGAGACAGACAGTGACTTCCACAAAGACAGACAGTGACGTAGAGGAAGTGAAATAGAGAGCACCTTGCTATAACTATATTGGTTGGCTCCAGTATGTTGGCGCCCATCTTATCTGGCTCGAGTCCCACACAGCATTCATCTAATGAAAACCTGGCTGGCTGGCCGGCTGGCTGTCTCATCAAGGCTCATTGCCAAAGGTTCCTCTCCCCTGCATCAAAGTCACTCTGCTTTAATGTAGCTTTTATCAATGGCCAAGTGAAAGCAAATAACTTCACTGGAAATTTGAAAGAAACCATAAAAAGAAATCTAAAGCAGAGATGAAGGGAGAAGACTAGTAATTCTTTAGGGGCACTCAGGTGGACTTATTGTGGTAACAATCAAATCAGAGAAAGGATGTTTACTATGCGTATGAAACACTTTCAACACACACTTGCAGGCACAAATACTATTTCTCACACACACACACACACACACACACACACACACACACACACACACACACACACACACACACACACACACACACACACACACACACACACACACACACACACACACACACACACACACACACACCCAGGGACACACAGGAGAATGCACACACAAGTGGAAATGCAGATATACATATAAAAGGCATTAACTGCTGCATATAGTACACATGGTACAAGTACGCTACATAGCCGTCACGCTTTGAAAAATCCCCAAGTGTCGCATTACGGTAGACTGCTAAAACTGTGTTGGCTGGTGATAGCTCGGAGACCACAGCCAGACTACAGTAGCAGCCAGTCCCCCAGTGGATGACTGGGCTCTGAATATGAGCTCAGTCACTGTAACAAGCCCCACTTAGTCACTGGCTCTATCACAGGCTCTCTCTCCATAGGCCCTCTATGCAAACAGGCCACTTAGAAACACCATTACCGGGAGATTGCTCAAGCCTTACAAAGCAGTTTTGAAGTGGTGTGTGTGAGAGAGGATGAGAGGACAAACAGGGGTTTGACGAACTGAGAGAGGGATGGAAATATGGAGTAGGGGGCTACGAAAGGAGGAAGTTATTGATGGCACTATAGAGTCTACTTCTAGTTAGAGGCGAATACTAGTTACTCGTTCAGTGAATGGGTGACACGACTAAATGATAACTAAATGAATCTGCAGATGTGCGCAGGTGGAGAGAAACAATGGCCCTTGTGTTGAGTCATTCTCTGAAGTAAGCTACTGTGAAACAGCATATTTGAAGGGTATTGGAGCACGTACAGCATTTCAAATTACTACCTACTTTATCTGATTACAAAAAATCTGTTTTAGCTTAGGGATGCACCGATACTGATACTGGATCAGATATTGGGCCGATACTGACTCAAATAGCTCTATTGGATATCGGTGACAATGGGGCCGATCTATTCAATTCAGTTCAATGTTTTCATACTATATTCATTGTATACTGGAATTTTAATTACTGTTTAAGTTTTAACCAAAGCATATTGGTAAAATTGCTGCATTAAAAAGAATTACACTTGAATTGCAATACCTGTTAATTTTGAAGTTGTTGTTTTTTACCAACTTGCTGATGTACAATTTATTTTAATAATAAATAACAATTATTCAATGCATTTATATCTATATATTTATTTGTTACATTTTGTAAAGAAAGTAGTAGTAGAAAGTAATTAAGTCAAGCCTGATGTTGCCTTAAACATAAAAGAATGATCCCAGTCACTTCAACACAGTGAGACATACAGCTTATTGATTAAACACTGGTATCTGATCGGTACTCGGTATCGGCCAATACCCAAAGCCCAGGTATCGCTACTGGGACTGAAAAAGTCGGATCGGTGCATCCCTATTTTAGCTTTTTAAACTCATGTCGTTTGTTAGAGCATGAGGTGCAACATGTTTTAGTTTAAACAATCAGACAAAATGTCTCCTGACTCAACAGAAATGCATTCATGAGAAAAAGTCTAAATATGAGTCACATGCTGACCCATGATGTCCTATCTTCACCCCATTACTCCCTCCCTGTCTCACCCTCCACTAATACCTCCCCCACCCATCTGTCTCTCATCCCTCTCTCACCCCTTCCCATCTTTCTCTCATCTCTCTCTCGTCCAGCCTCTCATCACTTGTTCATAACTTCACAGCGGTGGTTAGGCAGAGTCACAGTTTCCATCAAAGGGACCAATAATGGATATTTTTAGGCAGGGGCTCGCTTTGAGCAGCCTTTCCACTGAGAATAAACCATGCCCAAACATTAATGCCATGTTACACAGCAGAGGGCATGAGGTAAGTCTCTCTCTCCCTCCTCTTTTTTTCTCCTTCCTCGTCTCTTTTTCTTTCTCACGGGTATGTTGCACCATGACTGCACGGTAACTATACGGGTGTACCCCCCACCACCTTCGCTGCCCCCCTGCTGTCCTCTGGACCTGTGTCAAGCAAGGGAGCAGATTGGGAGTGGGCATGGGTGCATGCCAAAGTATTCTGGGAATGGTTCCAAAGAACATATTTGTTGAGTGGAGAGAGAGCGGAAATGGCCTGGTGTCTGAAGGGAAGCACGGTTGAAAACGTTGGGTGAAGCAAGGGTGAGAGACACAGTCACTCTGTGGGAAGTTGAGTCA
Organism: Sebastes fasciatus; assembly: GCF_043250625.1. Taxonomy (NCBI): domain Eukaryota; kingdom Metazoa; phylum Chordata; class Actinopteri; order Perciformes; family Sebastidae; genus Sebastes; species Sebastes fasciatus. The sequence goes on along the minus strand of NC_133800.1, from coordinate 19,690,301 downwards.
CTGGGTACAGCTGAGGTGGTTAGGGGAATGGGAGGGTTGCTCTTGTGTGACGACTGACTCATCACTTACGAAAGGTGATTTAACTGATCTGTGAAACTTGCCACATTGTCCTCTGGGACAACCTTGGGGTCAGGACCCAAAATAGGATCCATTGATGAGAAGATGTGGTTGAGTAAAATTTCTGAGACTGATATATTAATACTTATAACATCCATTTAATATGAAAAAAAATAATAGGTTTGAAATACTGTACTCCATTATTTCTACAATCTATCAGCCCTAAGTAATTACAGAAATTAACAGCAAAAATCATAACAATTGGTTGGCCAAAAAACAGGTCATGGGCCACAAATCAACCAATAACACAAAATGGTAACATAAATTATGGTGCTGACACATTTGTAAATTCAACGGCAGTGAGTTCTAAGGCTGGGTATCCGTACTTGATACCTTTAAGGTATCAACCCGTTTCGTTATGGATGAAATAAAGCAAAAACTTGCAAAAAAAGAAAAAAACATTGGACAATGCGCTTGTGTCTGTACAAGCAAGGTTCTGTTCTGGATAAGCTTTATAACTGTTTGGACCGTTGTCAAGTTCAGCTGGGAAAGACGTTTTGAGTTTGCCAGCCACGTTCATCTGGCTGATATAGGGAAACAGCAGTGCTCCAGGGAATAACAGAAATATCAAGAACAAATACAGTTTATAAACAGTGTTGCTAAGCAATATACACTTTTGCTATTATTATACCCTGTATTTAGTTTCAGTTTAAATATCTTTTGCTAAATCTTTGACATAATTTTGGAGGAAATGTCCAGTGTTTCAGGGCTTCTGTAGTAGTAGCAGTGTGTCTGTGAATGTGACTCTCACAGTGGCCACCTGTTGATAATATGCTGTGTGTGTGTGTGTGTGTGTGTGTGTGTGTGTGTGTGTGCGTGTATTCCATGTTATAGGGCTGGCCTGTGACATGCCGTACTTCAGTGCCAGGGGTTTTGTAGGGTCAGTGCTATTTCACACACCTCCTGGAAAATGAGTGACCCTGGAACAAAACATACCGCCGGTGACAGCGTGGCCTTTGGGCATATTTTTTGCCACCACGGATTAGAGCTGTTCTTTAAAAACAAATACCGACAGTAAATATGTAATTGCTTTCAGCGTTTGGCCTGAGATTTATTTTCATAACTATGTTGCAATGACTGACTCTTGGCCGGTTGTCAATTTTAAGCCCTGCTGGATCATGAGGTGCAGTGATTTAACTCTTAACAGACATTAAAACATTTACAATATTTTTCAGGTATTACTCTTTTGTATTAATTTAAAAGTCTCTACTATTAATATCTCAGATGTCACTTTGGCCAGTATGTTAAAAAGGGGAAGAAAAGTAGAGGTGGATGGGGCGTCTTACACAACCCACACAGTGACCTCTAAAGATGACATGAAATGGCTTACCTACTTGACAAATGCCATCATATGAAAAGCATGTTTCGGCTCCATATTTCGTCATGCCGCTGTAGCTAAACTCTGAACAGGTTCTGTGTTCACACACCTCACAAGGTCAGAAAAGCAACATCAAACAGACTGTTGAGTCCTTGCGGGATCAGGCTTTCTTTGGCTGTCTTTTGTCTTCCCTTTGTCTCACACACACACATACACACACACAGACACTCTTGAAAAGGCACTATGATAGATATGCAACAGATGCACAAATATAACACGGAGACACATACAGACAAACATAGACAGAGACAGGACTCATAAACACCCTCGTACACAGTTGAATGGGTTAAAAAGTAACATATGTACACATGTAACCCCGCACAATCACACATACATGACCCCACATCACACAAATGCGCATACCATGTGCACTGGCTGGCATGTGGGGGTCATGCATAGCACATAAACTGGAAGCGGCACCTTCATGTAAATTCTTCCCTCTTGACAACTGAGCATTCTCATAAGCTCCAGTAGTCAGCTGTCTACTGCATTCTTCAAGGGGCAGGCATGACATTATGTTAATTTAGGGGGGCCTCTTAGGTGTGTGTCAGTGACTTTGTGCAAGTGTGTGCTGGTGCCTAGATGCATGTGTGTTTTAAAGGTAATGTATTCCAATGTGTGCTAAAAGAATAGCACGGGACATGTAAAATAAAACACACTACCTTTGCATATAATGCTGGAACGCTAAAGTGGACTCATAATTTATTATCCAATTGCATGTCAGTATTTGCGCTGACATGTTTGTCCGTGCAAATATGAGGGCATCTTCATCCAGCTGTATCAATGTAGTCCCCACTGTGTGGCTACAAATAGACGTGCAAAGTGGCTCAATCCCTGTTGAATGTTTATCCAGGGAGGTGGATTAGAGCAAAACGGACATCTCCGTGCCACAGCGCTGAAGCCTGAAACCCCCAATAAGCCTGGCATTTCCTGCCCAATGAGAACCATAATTAAGAGGGTGCTGGACGGCCTAAGAGCCTGAATCCCTCAGACCTTTATGTGGCTTTTGTTCAGGCCAGGAGACAAGAGGCTATAGGAGGAGATAACAGTAACAACTCCCTGACAAAGGGAAAAGCTAACACAGACATGCACATAGCTCATAAATGATAGAAAGTCTTAAAATAAAAGGGCATTCTAGCACGCAACAGGCTCTGAGAATATGTAGATGGACACACGGCTTTGAGCACACACCTGCCAGTACAAACCAAGTTAGTGAGGGGTTATTGACACGCCTCTGGCACTCCCTTCTTATACCCTTTGCTTTGAACACAATGATTCATACAGAGAGCCATAGAGTGCCTTACAAGGAGCAGCACAGGGGAGGGCAACAATTAGTCTGTTGGTAAACAAGTCCGTCAGTTACGACTCCCCGTCCCCGCCTCTGTGCTTAGATCGCCCCGCCCAACCCAGGAGGGGGTGCTTTGTAATGGAAGGTGGAGAGTGTCAGACCACTTGAGCTCCACTTCAGAGTGCAGAGAGAGAGTCAGAAGGAGAGTGGCAGGACTCCACTCCCCGGACTTGTAAGTTACCACGAGTACTTAATGTGGCGATCTGGGATATTTTCATTTAAATAAATGTCTGTTAAGTCACCAAATGAGGTAACACAAAGGAGGTTGAGCCTATGGCCCACTGATGAAAGGATTGTAATATTTATATATTTGCAGTATTATGAACTTTCTGTGGTGACATTCCCGGAAGGAATGCTGTTGTAGACACACAAAAAAATGAAAACTTGAAGCTCATGTACATAGAAATAGGCTTCGTCCGAAATTGCATACTATGCACTACATACTCAATATGTTCAACATACTTTTGTGTAGTATGCATCTTTTTGGACATACTGAGATGTAATTTACGTCGTCATTTCCTGAGAGCTTCGTGTAACCATGGTAACCCGTGCCAACCTCATGTGACCAAAACAACGGTTTATGAGAAGAAAAGTCGGTATTCATTTAAAATATATGTTACGCTTAGCAAAGTAAAATCTTATACTTACAGATAAAATTGAAGCGTTAATGATGTTACAGAGCTGTCCGCCATTCTTTGTTATGAACATTCTCATCGCTACTGCATTGCATTGTGGGAAATTTATGCTGCCATAGTGTCATACATACAGATACATACTGTAATATTTCACCTGAAATAGTATGCAATTCGCGTACTATTGGTTTCATACTAAGACATACTAAAATTTCTCACATACTTTTTTAGCGTTGTAAATAGCATGTTCGTATAGAATTTCGGATGCAACCATGGATTTTTTCTTTCTATTTCTATGCTCATGTGTCAACAAAAAGACTTCAGACTGCTAAATTCTGAGCACAATCCCATTGCTTTCACTCAAATAGAAATTCTAAATCAAGCAGGACTCAAATCTTAAGGATTGCCACTTTGCAGGACAAAAGAAATTTTAAAATTCTCATACGTTTCACATGAAAAAAGAAATAATGTAAAACATCTACGGCAGTAAAAGAACAGGGAGTTAATGTAAAATGGCACTCCTCATAATAGAGTCAAATGGGAAAATAAAATCAACCTATTGGTTAAATTAATGAGGAACTGAGCAGACTCCTGACTCCTGACAGCTCTTTATTGCCCTGGTGAAAAGTCAGCGGCAGGTAGAGAGAAGAAGAGATTAAGGTAGAGCTGGGACAAAGGCCATCTGCATCAGTGGACCACTATGTTTTACTATCCCCGTCTTTGTGTGGCTGTCAGCCTGGCACTGGTGCATGAGTATGTTCATTGCATATATGTGCAGGCCAGCATCTGTGTGTGTGTATGTGGTGCTGAAGTGAGAGCATAGGGCATGGAGGGCAGGGGGTTCAGGGCAGCGTAAGGTAATCCTTTAAGTGGGAGACTTTAACTCTTTCAGAAAGTAAACAGCCAAGCAGTTGAGGGAGTATTGTCGTTGGGTAGTGTTACAGAACTGCAAGAGCGCCCCGGGGCACCGTGTGTGAGTGACTTAGGGAAGCTATGTGTACGTGTGCAGCAGGGAGAGGGTAGTGTGTGTGTGTATGTGAACCTCTCAAGCCATGTCTCACGCTGGCTGCAGCCTTGAACAGGCACCGTGGCGGGGAAAAAAGAGAGCAGATGCCTCTTCACTGGGGTGCATCGGGCCACCAAATATCACTGATCATGTCCCAATTCAATTACAGGCCACCAACTGATGCATAACAGAATCTGTTTGTGCGTGCGTGATTGGGTGTGTCCTTGAGTCCGTATGTGTGCGTCTGAAAGTGTGTGTGTGTGTTATGTGTGTGCGGGCATGCGTAGCTGGCGTGTTAGTGTTCCGGGGTTAAGGGGGAAGGAGGATGACCCCGCACAGCTGACGGTCAGCCATGCAGGACAGAACAACACAATAACACTCTTGTTAACCAGGACATGGCATACCTCCCACCTGTTACCCCCAGAGCCACACACAGCCAGACACATGCTTGCACATGAACAGATACACCGAAAACACTCACACATGCACACACACATTTTTTTTGTACACGCATACACCTTGGGAAAGTGTTTCAAACCCCATACCGGGTGCTTCCCCGCGATGGCTCATTTGAGGCCTCTCCTTCCTTCATTTAGCAGCGCGTCCATTTATCTCTGGGGCTGTCTGGGAGGTTCTCATCGCTTAGCCCACTTCCTGTCTGTCTGTCTGCCTAAACACTGTAAACAGGCTTCACAAAAGAACATGTTTAGTCTGGACCTGGCCTGGCTGGAGAGGAGAGGAAAGGGCTTGTGGAATTACTTGTATACTACCACACTAGTGTATCTTGAGGGAGAAACAGACACAAACTGCAATTTGTTGCTCTGCCTGGCTTACATAATACTATTACACACACACACACACACACACACACACACACACACACACACACACACACACACACACACACACACACACACACACACACACACACACACACACACACACTTGCACCAGTGTGCACACTATTTTGTTAACATCTCAGTCAAAGGTATCCAGAGAATATAAATTAAGTCTGGCTGTAGCTGAAGGCAGTAAATTCAGATTTTTCCATATTTCAGATGTGTAAGCATACAAATACCTCCAAATGTATTTTTAACAAGGAGCCAACATGACAGAGTTGTTGTTTGAGTTTTTACTGATGTACTGTATAATAATGTAAGCTTAGAGAAACATGCATTAATAATATGCTGATATTTAACTTGTCTTGAATGTCATTGCTTTTGGCAATTTTGTTTACAAACTTTCATACAAATAAAGCTTATTGAATTAAAGAAAAAATGGAATTTGTTTGCAAGCAAGTGAATGAAAATGAAGGGGAAATGTGTGGAGAGAGTTTCTGTGTGTGTGTGTGTTTGTGTGTCTGTTGTCCATTGCCTGCTATAGAAAACATTTCATTTGCAGGCTCTCAAGCCATAACTCAGCAACTTTAGGAAAACAAAAATAAGCGTACTTTTCACGAGGGGTCACAAATGCGTACGCTTGTTTGTACCCCAACTGTATCACATTCATCATTCCGCAATGTTATTACGATATTTATGTGTTCTGCGTTACAGTATATTCAACTCCTCCCTTTGTTTAGACAGCTCAGCCATGGGAAACATCGCGTAGACTAAATCTATACAAGATGGAGACTTAACTCTTTGCGGAGTGAGTTTGTGAGCGATTGAGTGGGTGAGTGAGTCCTTCAGTCTGTCAGAGATAAGACACAAAGGTGGATCCTAACTAAATATGAGGTCAGTGGCAACCAATTAACAAACAGGATGACACAGAAAGACATGGCTACCCAGAGATGAGCGGAGATGTGGTCACTATGAGAGGAATGCTTCCTCCTCTATGGTTAGAGAGTAATTTGCTGATGAACATGAGAATAAAAGTTCATTTTCTGTACGGCAGGATGAGGAAAAGTTCATGATTGTAATGGGTGAAGGAACATCAGCCCATGCAACTCAACATGCGACAGTCCGTCACAAAATTAGCTGCCCTAAATAACTTTTTCAACATGTTCAAGTAATTCACATAATATCTGCAAACTACAATGCCGTCTGTCTATAAGCTTCTATACATATGTTCTATGCTGAAGATCAGCCTGTTACTTTAGATTAGATTTTTTTATTTTTTATTTTTCCCAACAAAGTATTGATGCAAATTTTTGATATTTAGCTTTCTTGTACTTTCCTTTATTTGGCAAGCTTTACTTCAAACCCTTCATGCTCATTAAATGAAAAAATAAATAAAGGAACTGAGTGAGTGAGCAAGTGATTGAGTGAAAAACAAATGATGCCGGGGAGCATGTTTGTGTGTGGCGGGGCTATAGGGCAAAGGGGCGCGAAATGGGGAGCAAGCGAAAAACAAATTCACAATGCCAGCTCAACTTCCAGAAGTGTGAAAATCTCTATAAACCCATCAGCTCCAATAACGGGCCAGGCTGAATAGATGAGAAACAGAGGAGGCGGAGAGAGAGCAGAGCCACAGAATGAACTGGCCTCCCCCATTCACTTTTAAATTTCCTCCTCCACAGTCCCTTGCACACTGTTAATTACTGGCCAGGCATTCCCCTGCCACCTTTTCACACATAACAAGCGCCCCTTCCAGACCCACCGCTGGAATATGCTTGCAGCCGGAGGATCAAGACCAATTATGGCCCTAAGCTGGACCTATTTCTGTTTAGCCCAAGGGGGGCACAGAGGGTGTTAAACAGGGAGATGAGGGGAGCAGAGGTGGTGGAAGTGTTATTTCTCCCACAACATAAATGTGTCTGTTTATTTATGTGTCGCATGCTGAGTTTACTGCTAACTGTAAAATATCAAAATATAAAAAAACGGGCAAACTGGCATTCCACAAAAGAAAGAAATTCAAGAACACCTGGCTGGACATTAACTACGACGGTTATCTGGATACAGGAACGTGACATCAACAGCATTTTTTGCTTTGTAAATTTTTTTTAATTTATTTTTTAATTAACTTGTAAACTTTATTTACATATGTTACTAACAGTAACTGATACAAGTTTTTTGGCTTTCCCATCATCTCTGGTTAATTTTGAATTTTTATTTGAAACAATAAAAGTAACTTTCTTTATTTATTTAAAATACATTTAAAGTCCTTTATTTAGTACCCACCTGATTGTAACAGACTGTAAGTTTGTATAACCCAAGCCTTATTGCCTTGATTGTTTAATGCTAGTAAGATTGACAATTTACATGTTATGAGTTACATTAATATTCAACTTTGTCTAATTTGTAATGTTTCAATGACCGTACAAGACTCACAATTTTTGTAACAATAATGACTCAGTTTTACCGTTAAGCTTACTTAAAATCCACGACCTACACTACAATACTGGAGCTCAACATACATTGCATGGGTCAAAGTATGTGGACACCTGAATTTTTTTATTTTTTTCCACCTGCATTGAACATATAACTCCAAAAAATATTTGCTTTACCGCAAGTACACAAAGTATGTAGACAGGAGAGTGTACTTTTTTGGCAACATAGCGCAGTCATACCATAATCAAACACCTTTACAAGCATTCCTGTTGACCCTATATAGTCAGTAGATCGCATCATGATATTATACCTCAATAAGCAGTCATGTAAATGGTTAGCTACACCTGCGTAAATATTTCACTGCCTAATTTTAAAAGTATCTTTTAATTTTCTGTGGCGTGGAGAATAAATATCACTCAATATAGTAGTATATTCTTTTCTATTCCAGCCTGACTGCCGTCAGAATTACTTTTTCAGGTGTCCAGGACTCTGACTGTCACCTGGAAAACACAAAGCATTAATTAGCACAGGGCCAAATACTTTAATTACGTTAACATGGATTATTAGGTCCCACCATTGTATAAAGGGTTGGTCGATATCACCTGAGATCAATATCATGATTAATTGTCACATTTACCTCCGCAATGATTAATGACAAGATATCTTATTAATACACCTGTGTGTACACCTTAATTATATCGCTTTTAAAACTGTAGGTGAACCAATGCTGACTCCACTTACACACTCCAACATGCAATCATTCATTTCAGTCAATGGAAGTCACTGTTACTGTGGTTTTCTTAATCCTCCTGACACATGTACACTGTCTAACAAATTCATTTCCTACAACATTACAGTTAGTGGTAGCTACATTAACTGTAGCTACCACATAGCTGCTAAGGCTTGAGCTTTTTCCAGCTAACATATGCTACATTGTCACATGGGGACATTCAATAGCTTGATTCACAGAAATGAACAAAGCAACAGAGAATGCCAGTTTTATAACCTAGTTTCAGTGGTATTTAATCCGTTCTAAATATCATTCAAACTTGCAGCCGTAAAGAAAGCAGACACTCAAAATAAATTAAATGTTATTTTAAGAAACAATGCATATAAACTCACTTACAAACATTCACCATCACCAGCACTATATTCTTCTTCTTGTTGAAGTCGTGGCAGACTATTGCACTGCCTTCTTTGTCCTCCTCTTACACATAGGCCTACATTGTTTCACAAAAAATCGACCAATGACCGATGACGATTGTGGTTGTCATCCGCAAAGAAATTGGCAACATATTATGTGTAATTTTAAAACATAAATACACACGTAATCACACACAGTCAAACAGATATGCAAACACAAAGTGGTGTTGCATAAAAGTATTTAGTAGAAAGCCTCTCTCGAAAAAGAAAAAAAACAAAAGACAAAAAAATCTAAAAAGCTAGGACTCATGTTTGGTATTTATCCAGCATGTCTTGTAGTAGTGCTGTAGCGATGATGGATAATCAATGAGCAATGTAGGTATGAAAAATGGAGGTACAGACAGAGAGAAAAGGTCGGGAATAAAGGAGGGAGGGGGAAGTAGAAAGTGAAAAGGGAAGTGGAGGGTTATATTGGACAAAAAGCACATGCCTTCATGAAAATGTTGATTTTCTCTCCCGAGATAGAGGACAGCATGCACACAGCCACCCACCCACACACAGATGCAAATCTATGGGTGTATATACCAACATAAAATATATGGATGAATGCACACATGCACACAAACAAGCGCACACACACACTTTCGAATTACAGCTCTGAGAAGCCATTAGTTTCCTATATAAGCAGACCTGGTGATGAAAGCTCATAAAGGCGGCTATGTAAATAAAACAAATGAAAAGCCCAGTGCTCAGAGATCCCTCGGGATTTATTGTTTGTGAAAGGCTGTTCCATTTACTCTCGCCACTGGAGGAGTGAATGGTGCCATCACGGAGGCATTACATGGCATCTTCTAATGGCAGAAAAACGCCACACCCAGAGCCAGCCTCACAGCTCAGTGAATCAAAAAAAAAGGCAAGGAGGGAAAGTAGATGTAGGTGGGAACCCCACATGCAGCGAGGTTGTGACCCTCTCACATGCTATGCAGACGGTGGATACACAAAGACACACACATACGCAATAATGCTTCAGCTATTACATGTCTTATCAAGAGGATTTTCCGCATGAGGACAAAGAGGTGAAAGGTCGCGGCTTGGCCACGCTCTCCTCATGGTTTGGAGCAGCGGAAACATCACGCGGTAATGAACAGGTTCAGGGCTAATAGAGGAGAATATGACCTCCGTGTACCATTGAATACACAACTTGAAGACTAGGCGTATTATTTCTTTCACCGTTGCTTTTTATTTCACATTTGAAAATCATTTAATGCAAACAGCCACTGAAATACAAATAAGGCTGCTTCTTAGCAATCGGTGTATTGATTGGCACAGATGTTATGATTTTACCTGTGGGCAAATTGAAAACTGACGACGATGAGCGCATAAGGTCACAGAAAGTATAAATAAACATTTCCTGCTAACCTATATGTGTATATGTATATGTAAAAAAATATAAAACATATAATATAGTAAACCACCTACAGTATAGTCATGTAAACAATTCTAAATAAAGATTGATATAATAAATAGTAACTCCAGTGTTCATTTCACGTCATATAAAACTTTCACACGGACTCACAATGACAGCCATCATTCACAGTGTATGCTGAGTTGGGGTGATATGTCAACTATGACGTGAACATGATCTAGTGTGCAACATGTAACAGTGTACTTATTCTCTAAACTGCAGTTTTACCATAAAAGGGTGCACGCAGCAAAAACATACACGTCCAGCGGATAGCATATCCCCAAGCTATGACTTTCATCATACATGTGTGCATAACATGAAATAAAGAAGTGGGCCAATGTTTTTTTCTGTTGCTATAACGTGTTTGGCGTCTAGTGTTACCGTGCCCTAAAATCCATCAGTCATGTCTAAGTGGGTGCTGAGAGACCCGACACCCTGTGCTTCATGACTTCATGTTAGCATAGGGGCCGAAGTGGGACTTAAACATGCTTTCGTCTGAGTCAACTCATTTCAGTGTACAGGGACCCAGTGTGGCTCAAAAATCACTACCTCAGCCGTGTTTTGTAAATCAAACGAGAGCAAAAACAAAACAATGTCCTTACGTGTAATTGAATCAAGCGAAATAAGAAACAAACGTATCAGCGGGCTGAATTATTAGGTAACTAGATCTACAAAAGGTAAGTGAAAAGCAAAGCCAATAATCTGTTGACTATATCAAACACGTGGATCCCAGTAAAGGTCTGACAGGTGAAAAGAACCGATCCAGCAATCTGCGGGAGCACCAGACAGTGAGAAAAATGGGTTTCTCTACTTCCTGTGACACGACCGCGCTTCCCATGGTGTGGCATTTAGCATAAACAGATGAGCTAATCTGAGCTGTGGATAACGCACCTGCCTCATTCCACTAAATAAATAAGCCCTGTACCGCAATCCTCTTCCCCCTGCGCCTCTCCCTCTACACTCCCATCCCTCCATCCCCTGCTGTGCCACCGCTCTCCATTTATTTCCCCTCCTCTCCATCAGTCGGGCAGATGGAAAGAGGGAACGAGGGAGAGTAAAAGTGGAAAAAATAGAAAAGGTCTCATATCATCGGTGGGCCAAAGGTGAGTCGCCTGGGGAGGCAGCGGGAATGAAATTCTCCCAGTCCCATTTTACCAGCCATTCAAAGCACATTACTCTGGAGAAGGGGAAACTTATAAAGCCCCTGCACTTGAACACATTTCTGTGTGTTTACGGGAGACAGAGAGGGGCTGCTGTACCCATGCCTCAGTAATAGATTCCCAATTTAGGCTCACTTCTCCTCTCTCTCTCTCTCTCTCTCTCTCTCCGCTTTGTCTTTTGCTTTATCTCTCTCACCTCCCTCCATGTATTCCTATTCTCTCTCTCTCTCTATCCATTTCTCTGCAGGCCTGCTGTCCTCAGCTCTAGCTGGGAGAGACCGTTGCAGCCTGACTGCTTGGGAAAGGAATATCAGGAAAACGGTTTGTTTGTGTCTGCCCCTGTAGACACTGCAAATTGTTTCACTGAGGAGGGCTGATGGAGTTGATGATATAACTGTCATCTCCATAACTCGATGGCAGTCTATGATATTTGCGGTGCAACTGTGGCCAGCTACTGGTAGAATTGCTGCTGGAGCACATACTTTTCTGAAAATTACGCAATAGTGTGCTGCAAAATGGGGCAGTTCATTAGAGGGGGAGAATATAAGAAATTGGGATTTTTAATAATACTTTTAAACAAAGAATGCAAAGGGATATTTGTAGAAAGATATATTCTGGTAATTTTTTTTTTATATTTAGAAGTCTTTTCACATCTGTCACATCATTAGTTTAACTGTGAGAGATTAAAGCAATTTTGTAGGCTACTGAAAAAGGTATGCTAATAACGGCATCGCTCTTCAAACACAACCTCTTGGGCTATAATAGTGTAACCATGTGGGACAATGCTGTCACTACAGTAATTACAGAAATACTACCAAGGTGGAAGGGCAACCTGCTTATAATGGTTGCTAAATTAGCTTATCTGTAAGGCATAATAGTGATCAAACACCTTGTAGCAATAGTAGACACTCATTATTGCGATGCCGTTACATGTTCCTGGTGCTAACCAGGTCAGCATGGAACATGAATAGTAGCTGTTTTGTCTAGTGTGATATATTGGATCAAGGCCACGGCATGCTCCGTGGGTATGCTTGGCTATATTTTTTATTGACACAGATAAGTTTGAGTCAAAGTGAACTAATTATCATATTATGGTTCTATTACATGAAGCTGCTCACAGGCTATGATTAACCTATGCACCTCTCCTAGTTTAACAACTGAGCGGTCATTGGGTATTACATCAACTGCTTTTAATTAGGTTACTATGTTACTCTTTTCTGGATTCCTATTGGCTGCTTGGGGATAAAAAAAGATAAATATACCATAAATGCCTATTTTACGGCTATACATTTCCCTTTGTGCTAATTTAATATAATTGAGTTACAGGTGTCATGACGCTTTAGCCTTTGTGCAGTGAAGATGGGTGGAAACACAGGTCAGCGCTAGTCTCTCTCAGCTGGAGATCACGAGGTAAATTGAATTCTAATACGTCATCATTGCAATCATTCTTTTGTCATACATTTCCTTATAAACATCAAAGCTAAGCTCTAAGGCAGACAAAGAAGGAACATGAACAAGTAATAAGGATATACACATCTCAGTGTCTTGTCAGAAGCTGTTTCAGGCAGAGGAGAATAGACATCAGCGAATGTCTTTGGAAGCCGGCCGTTTAGACCGGACGGCAGGCTGCCCATCAGTGACAGGCCCCGGGCCAGCGTACAAGAGGAGGACCCGATAGGAGCTGGCAGGTGAGACCTGGCCTGGAGTCAGATCATACAAGTCCAGCTGGGGCTAACACATCAGCAGACAGCCGCACCGTGCAGGTGGCCTGACGCAGACGTAAATGTGACCTGCCACTGATGGACTCTGACTGAATTCGGCTTGATTCAAATCAGGTTATATTTGCATTAAGGAGCATTGCGAGGAAGAATGCTGTCAAATGCTCATGGGCCATGAAAGCAACGGCTGAAAGCAGTTTCAGTAAGCGTATCAATGAAATAAGGAAAAAAATGTAGGGCTGTCAAAGTTAACGCGATAATAACATGTTAACGCAAATGTGTTTTAACGGCAGTAATTTCTTTAGCGCATTAACGCAACTTGCGATTTTTAATTAACCTCGGCCGCTATCGGAGGTTCAATTTTAAAGCTAGAGTGGAAACACTGGCATCATATGAAACTACAAAAACCTAAGGAATCTATTGGTACTATCTATCGGTGGCTAAATTTTGGTGAAACTGGCATGGCCCTTTTGAAAGGGGTCCCTTGACCTTAAAAATATTGCATAAAGCAAGCATATTTGCCCACTCCCATGTTGATAGGAGTATTAAATACTTGACAAATCTCCCTTTAAGGTACCTTTTTGAACAGATACAAATTGTGTGATTAATTTGCGATTAATCACGATTAACTATGGACAATCATGAGATTAATCGTGATTAAATACATTAATCAATTGACAGCCCTAATAAAAATGTTTCAATTGTTGATTCCATTCTTTTCTCTAAAAAATAAATATTCTAAACCAGTGGTAATCAATTAAAAACTGGTCCGATTTCATAATGGGAAATTTAAATTTTGTCTCACTGTTATCTTCTGGTCTTTACAGAACACCAGCAAAGGGCCTTTTCATAATCCCCTCAATCAGCCGATCTTCTATTTATTCCCTCGTCTCTTCTCATTTTCCCAAAGTAGAGGGTACAAAAATGGCCCACACCCCCATTTTTCTTGAGACCATAAGGGTGTATTTTAATCAACATCGTGTGCAAATGAAATGTCACGCCCTTTAATGTGAGAGCACTGTGGGAAATGTCGATAGAAATGTCAAGTGGTTGCAGGGATGTGGGACCAGAGGGGTTGATGTCATCCGTGGTACAGTAGACTGAGGAGCCACTGGGCATTCCCAACCTTAACGCTGAGGACAGCAGAGTGAAGTCAGGTTTGAGCTAGATCCTCAACCACAGCACGTGTTTGAGTAGATAAGAGTCAGTCATTGTTTACAAAAAACAATATACAGTTTTGATCATAAATGAACACCAATTGTGGGTCCAATGACGAGTAATGTTGATGTTAAACTTAGTGTGTTACACTGACGTTCAGTGTTGAGATATTGAGGCTGTTCACCGTTTGTAGATATACCTATGAAAAAGTAATGCACTGCAATTTGTATATATCCCACAAAATCAATTTGTATATAATCCATGTAATTGTGAAGCAGGAAGTATAAAGAGCAACAAACTCTGCATAGGGAGGACATCGGGGTGGATGGGTGGGTCAAAAAATACCGGACTTTTGCCCAGGAGACCGGGGTTCATTCCCCGTGTGAAACCAGAAGTCAAGTTATGTAACTTCCGTACATAAGTTACGCCACTTCCGGAGTTATTTTAACTGACACTACAACATTTTTCTAAACCTAACTAAGTACTTCTTTACCAGTAACTTCCGTTCTTATCAACTTGTAACCCCACCCTATATAATTATGCTTCAATGCCAATAAAAAATGTATCACAAAAAAAAAGGCTGGAGCGGTAATTGACACGTGTCTCGTGTTGCTGGAAAATCGTAGAAAAACGCAAGAAAAATGAAAAAATAACTTTTTGTAAGAAATCATATGAACTGTAGTATGAGGATACAAGATATTAGATACAGGTGAAAGACTTGGTATGGCTTTTTTTTCGAGTTTGCACACACAAAGAGAAGGTACAGTACGCTTGTCATGTCACCATTTCTGTATTTCAAAACTCAGTTAGGTAGATCAAAAACGAATGAATACTGATACCAATACACGTATGTGTATACCTATCCATGTATACCCACAGTCAGGTTCACCAAAATGGATTCTCAAAGTAACTGAAGGTAAACACCCGTACTGTAGTTTGGCTTTGAAAAAGCAATCAGCTTTCTAAATAATGTCTTTCATTAACCGATCAGAGCAGATTTAGGTAAGAGGCCTTTCTTTCCTGCTCGCCAACCAAAGGGGTTGAAATTTGCCGGTCTTAAAGCAGAGAGGGATTATTTTCCCTCGAAGATATAATGGTCCACCTGTCAGAGGGTGTTAGAGATGACGCCCTATCACTGACAGGTACACTATCACCCTGCCCAAAATTCAATATTTCTCAGTGGAAAATTAACTATAGGGAAAATAAGGACATGGAGTGTGCTCCTACCGGGAGAGACATGGCTGCTCATATCTTGCTTACGACATAATTCTACTGCCAGAGAGAGAGCGAGAGAGAGACAGCGATGGTGTCTGGGCATGTACCTATGCAGACAGATTGGGCTGTGTATAAGTATGGTGCGCTATAGTGGAAGGGACCTGGGCTCAGGCTCAAATTAACTGTGTGGCAGACTGGACTGTCAACTGCAATTACCTGCCTCGCACTTCCTGCACCATACTGGTAATTTCTTTCGTTTCCCCCCCCTCTTCCAAGCCACCCTCTCCCTCTCCCCGCTCTCTCTACGGTCCCTCATTCCAAATATCACCAGCGAATGTAAACAGGCCTTGGCCACCTCCCTGTCAACTTGGAAGGCCTAATAATGGGAGCCTTGCCTTGCACATTTAGAGGCTATTTTCAGTGAGGAGATGGGCCCTGACCCTCTGCTCTCCGCCTCGCTCCCTCTCCCCCTTGCCCTCTCGACCACATTACAGGACAATTATCTCAGTCTAGTCAGGCAGGGCAAGGGGGTTAAGTTGAATAGCCATTGGCTGTCGCTGATTGCTTTTTTAGATTTATTAGATTACAAATTAAATTGGAGGACTTGGCGTGCCGCGCTGGAAGTCGGGTGGCTTTCTGTGTGTGAAAATGCGTGTGAGAGAAAGAGTTCGTGTGGTGGTGTCTATTTGTATGAGTTGTTAAAGAAATGAACACATTTTTGTTTTGTTTTTTTACATAATGTGTAGGTCTGTGTAGTCCACATTCCTCCAGAGGTGAGCCAGGCGTCCTCTTTGCAGTGTTCTGAGGATGACTTGTCCTGATTCAGCCTTGTCCGACAGACAGAGTTTCTCATTAGACCTCATCAGTGTGTATGTGTGAGTGTCAGGAGCCTTAATGACGGTTAGAGTTATAAATATACAGACATAGAGAGGAATGCACACTGTTGTTCTTACACATTGTTACTGACATCTCAGGCAGCAAAGAAAAAAGACACAAAAAATAGAAATAAATACAAACAAAGACCTTACAAATCACACAAACAAAGACATGTCGGTGCATCTTTAGCTTGCATATCACATGGTTGCATGTTCATGAGCACAAAAATGCACATTCATGGCCATTTACAATGCTTTACAATAGAACACAGCCATTTCTATTTAATGAAATATGTGTATGCAAGGTAGGGGCTGTATGTGCATCCTCTGTGTCTATTCAAGCATGTGTGTATGCTTGCATTTGTATGCACCATTGCACGCCTGCATATGCATGCATGCATGTGCATTCACTGTATATCTGTTGTGTGTACAGAGTTGATTTTAAGGCCAAGACACCCCTAAAGGCTCAAATCCACCTTGGTAGCATGGCTATCGTTATGATCCCTTGACGCTAATGTCCCTGGGGGGAAAACAAACATTTAGCCATGATGAAAAATCATGTAAGAAAAGCCACTGCTTGGCTAAAGTGCATTTATGCGTATTCACACAGCCTCGCTCTGCTCTTTATCCGGTTGCATCATATCATCTCAGGGAGAGCGTGGCAGACTAGGCAACACAGCCACGCGGTCACACAGTTATTCGACTATGTGATTTAGCTCTGGGCTAGTGGCCAGATGTAGCAGTCAGTCTAATCATCCTCATGTCTCTGCTACCCCAGCTGCACTTTAACTTGTGGACACTTGCTGGCTCCGGGATGGTTTTCACGTAATCCACATATCTACTGTATCTCTTCCCTCTGCTACATTAGGTTACATTATCAGCAGATTCACAGAAACATTATACAAGACTTACCTGAGCTGTACACCACTGACATTACTGATTCTCTCAGTATATTAACACTTGTCATCTTTAGCCCTCATTTATTTCTTACCATATACTTTTTGGCTCTCATTCTTTCTTAATCGGTCCATTTCTCTGTCTGCATCCCTTATTTGATTTATCTTGCCCCCTTAATAGATCCAAATCCTGAGAATGAGGTGCAAGCATTATGTTCTTTCTTCTATGCCATCCTTAGGAAAATATAATTTAGGGCAAGCGGGCCCATACCTCGCAGGATACTTTCTAGGTGATTTAAGAAAGTGAGGTGGGAAAGTGGATCCATGGATTGAAGGAGAAAAAAAAACATAGTAAGGAGTGGGGAAAAGGGAGAGAGAGAGAGAGAGAGAGAGAGAGAGAGAGAGAGAGAGAGAGAGAGAGAGAGAGAGAGAGAGAGAAGAGGGAGGGAGAGGAGAGAGAGAGGAACAGATAGGGGCATATTGCCGGTTCCACTCTATTTCCAGCCCAGTGTCAAAATGAATTTCACATCTTAATATGGAGAAAGTGCTTACTCTCTGAAATACCAAAAAAAAAGTGTTGGTGGTAGCAGCAGTAAAGGAAAGGGAGGAGATGGGCTCAAGAAAGGGGATGGAGAGGGGGATAACAATGAGAGGGGTATGCTGACAGTAAAATAAAGAGAAGTGAGAACTCAATTAAAGGCAGGGAGTTGACAGGGAGGGGGCTGGCCCTAAGGTGCATAGCGGGAGGGACGGATAGTAGGGGACTCTCCTGCCTTAATGAGCTTAGCCCCGGGGCCTGACTCACTGGTTGCCTGGCTAAAACTGAATGACCGAGTGGCTGCTTAGACGACTGTAACTCCACCGCCGATGTGAAAGGGTGGCACAGACCTCGATGAGCTGATAAGTGGAGATTAATTAAGGATGATTCCAACGTTTGTGAATTTGTCTTCCCTGCTTGTGTGTGTGTGTGTGTGTTTAATATGTGTATTTGTATGTTGCACATTCTTCCGTGTCCCTCAGGCATATAAAGACTATTCATAGGTTGTGTTTCCAGTAACATTAATGATTGTGCTGCTGCCTGTACGAACCATGACATCAGCACCAAATTCCAGTGAACATGGAAAACATTTCCAGCCAGTTGACGGGAAATAACAACACTATAACAACGCAGTGTGTTCCCAGCTCAGTTTTATCTCTGTGTTGCTAAAAACAAATACCAAAACATTTCATAAACCTCCTTTTTTTGTATTTAGATTATTATTATTAACCCCCCTCGGCTGGAAAGACTCCAATTATTTCCATGCCTGGATGGGAACCACGTTTATTAATTTTTTTTTTTTTTCCCCTCACGATTTGTCCTCGGCGACTCTGACTGGCTCTAACCCTTTTCCACTGACGTTGCTCAGATGGAACATGAAGCACTTCATTTTACAAGCAGGGAAAAGTCTCTCCTCGTGATCCTGTATGTATTTTCTGTTCTCTTTATCACCACTTTAACAGCAGGAGTAAAACGAGAGACAAGCAGAAAAAAAAATCTTCCGAGACTGCCAAGTGGCAAAGTTGAGCTAAAGCTGGAGCGTGGAATCACATGAACTAAAGCCCCTCGAGGGAGAGAGTGAGAGTGAAAGAGAAAGAGAAAGGAGAGAAAAGGAGATAGAGGCAGTGTGATGGGCTGCTGCTGTTCAGTGTTGGGGATGATAAAACAGTGGGGGTGAATAAGGGCCTTGAGCTATGATAAACACATGCACACACACACAAACACACACATACATATGCCCCCCCTACACATCACTGTGGCTCACCACTAAAGCACCTGCCTCTCCATGGATGGGGTTGATTGCACAGCCCTGACTCATCCTAGGCTACATGTCGAACCCCGGGGAGCCTCCGATTGGCATGGAGATACTAATGGAGTGGAGCAGGAGAGCTGCTGGGAATGGCAAATCTCCGGCTGTGGGGATGCAGCGGAAGTCTATGTGGGATCAGGCTCTCGCCCGTCAGCCCTGAGTTTTGATCTACAGTGAGGCACAGCTTTTGATGTCTTAATCATCACCCTCAATCGAGCTCAGGGAGGTTGGGGAAAAGAAAAGGGGAGAGGCGAGAGGGTATGGAGGGAGGCATCAGGGCAAGCCCAAGGATGTGAGCCCTGTGTGGGTAGAGGATCCAGGAGGCAGCATGTTTGTCTCTGGATGACTAAGTCTCAGTTGGCTCCGCAGACCCTGAACCTGAGGTAACGTCTGGATATGTTGTAAACACATTCATATTCCTGGATTTTATGTTCAGGACTGCCTAACCCACTTCTGGTTTGTGTAGCAGAAAAACTTTATAGATAATTGATAAACTCATCTACACAGCATACCTGGAAAAAACCTGCTTTTCTGACTGATAGCAAAGTTCACACAATGTTACAAAGCCGAACTTCACAGGAAGTCTGAGTCAAAGAGTCTCCGAGATGATCATAAGAGATGCAACAGAGAGCCAGAGTTCAGCACAATCCAATTAAATCAGCAACCACTGTCTTGAGCGAGGAGCAGAGGCCAGAAAGAGAGAGGAAGAGGTTCAGAGAGGGAGCAAACGAGAGCTGGAGAAAGAAACAGAGAGAGAGAGAGAGAGACAAGATTAAACAGTCAGATAAAAGAGGAGTGAGTCAGAGATGTATTCATTCATCAAAAGTTACAGACCCCCACCCACGGCTTCTCCTCAGGGCTAAGTGTTCCACGGAGAAGCCTGATGAACTGATGAGCTGAGGGAGGAGTGCGAAGGAAGAGAGAGAGAAGAAGAAGTGAAGAAGAACCGCTCCACCCACTACCTCCCACCCCCTACCGCAACCACTATCACCATCTAAAGAGAATATCCCAGCATGCCGTGTCATCTCCACACTCCTCAGTTAGAAAGACACAAGCAATTAATAAGTCAACAAAACCAGGGATTTTCAAATACCATGTCAGAGTGCCACACTCCACTGTAAGAGAACAAAAACTAGCATATGCCTTCAGATAAAGAGAAAAAGAAACACTGCAGCATCCACTCTTCATGTCAGAACGCAGAGGGGGGAACGATCTAATAAGACGTTTGAAGTTTAAACTGCGGTCTCTAATACAACAAAATACTTAATTAAAATATAACTGCCATGGTGGGGGTGGCACCCAGTAGGGGGTAATAAGCACCCGCAGGTTAACTGCAACAAGTGATGAGTCTACTGGGTGTTACACTGGAGTGGTATGATCACTGATATGAAAGCCCTTTAGTCTATCACTCATTTTATTTTATTTTTTTTGCTCTTTATATCTTTCTCTAATTTTCAATTCGAAAAAAAAAGGGTCTATTTTTATAGTGACCCCACTGTGACCTTGATTTGATGTATCGGCTTTATTGAGGGGAAGAAGTTGGAAATACTTTAAAAAAACTGCACAAAGAGGCACATTTATACGAGGGAGAATGGCTGCGAATAGACATATCATGAAACGTGTGAGATCTGATGCCTTACAGAGCAAGTTGAGCCGTCTCTGTGTCTTATACCACATTATATGATTTTCAGTAAGTAGGTTGTCTCAAAGAGTTCTGACAGGATTTATAGGACATGTCTTGGTCTGGATAAGAGAAAAAAAGTTTTTTATAGCAATTGACCAACGAGAACGGTGAGTGTTGGTGTGGCTCCTTGCAATAAAGGAATCCAAACATTCAAACACTATCAAACTTTGTGTGCTGCAGACTGTGATGGTTTATAGAGTGCTACAGGAATGAATCCTAAAACCCAGAAACGAGTTATCATTTTAGCAACTCCGGTTCCCTCGTCTGGAAGTCAATGGGTTTTTAGTTAGAAACCTGAAATAAGGTCTGTGGTTAACCCAAGAGATTTTAGCATTTTGTTCTACGATATTAAATACGTTAATACATATCCCACTTGTGAATTTTACAAGCAAGTGGCTAAATGAGATTACTAAACGTCATCACGTCGACTCGTCCACCTTTACAGCATCGTTGTGTATACTTGCGCTCATGTGACCGTGGCACAGTTAGCTTTTTACTCCTGGCGATTGCATTTACACTTCAAAAATCATAAAAGTGATGTTAATTTGTGAAGATTATCTTGCTGAACAAAATGTGCAAGTATCATAAACGTGTTTTCGCCACAGAGTTTATTCTTCCTGGTTGGCCTACAAACATACATCATCCCTGGAGCACTCTATGCCACTCTAGCAGACCATAGCATGTATTGATCATGACATGAAACATCAATGCATCAATACAAAATGGAGCAAACATATTCCCAAAAACACTGAATAATAAATATCTCTGTCGTGTATTGTCTAGTAAACAACCCAAGGTGTACCGTTGTGAATGACATTACTCAAAATAGTTGAGGAGCACTTAAGGAAATAGGACAATACAATCCCAACATTCAGCAACATCAGTCAAAAGCCTCTCCAGTGTGTTTAGTAGTCCACAATATTCTTCGAACTTTTCAAAACCAGGCATTTATAATCAGTGTACAACCCCTTTTGTGTATTGTAACAGAATAATGTAAGAGTAAATTACAACCTTTAATGACTACAAGTTATTGTTGTAGTACTCAAGATCGGTCTTGGTCTCGAGACCAGTCTCAAGACTTCTTTTTGGTCTCGTCTCTAACAGCAGCGCATATTCTACTGTATGTCTGTATATTTTCAGCATCATTACTGAATTTAATCACAAAAAACTAAGGAAAATTCTCTCATCTCACCTCTGCAATGCCTTTTGATTATCTAATCAAGACATTTCTCATGGTGCACATACAGTATACATACACATATACACAGTATATAAAGCAATAAAAGAGGTGAATGAAGAGGAATCTTCATTCTGTGGGTGTGATTTTGAGGAGTGCTTATGGTTTGCAAGTTCCACATTTTATCGCAAGCGTGTCTTGCAGTGTGAGACTCGCACTGGTCTGGTCTTGGTCTGGATACACTCTGGTCTTTGTCATGACTTGGTCCTAGTTTAGGTGGTCTTGACTACAACACTGCTACAAGTATTACCTTATTAACCCTGCTCCTTCATCAGATTACATGGCATGCTGATGTTTCATCTTGCTTAGACCTACAGTGACAGACACACAGACTTCCCCTGGAAATATCCTACTAGACTTCTACATTTTGAAAACACAACTGAATTACATTAGATGTCTTGTAAATCCCACTTTCTCCCCTCGGAAATTGCAAAAACGTGAGGTGCAAAGATTTCAAATTCGCTATCATCAAATATGTCTAACAGGCAGACAATGGCGCGTAAGCCATGTAAATTATGGCGGTAGACTGAATGAGCGCTGGGTTCAATCATGAATCTACTTTACTAATCCTGCGTTCTGATTGGATGGCTACCTGATTTATAGAGAGACTTTCTACAGGGAATGGAGTGAATTTGAGTAACTCTGCTATTTGCCTTAGAGTGGGAGGAGATCAGCTCCTGGACCACAGATATAAGCAGCTAGTGCAGCTCTAGGAAACATGCATAAAGAATCTGTCTGGTCGGGGCTCAATAAAATAATATTACACTTATACTTATGATTTCAAAGGGGCCATATGCACAAAAAAAAAATCCAGAGTCGGAGCTCTGCCCAGGCTAGCTTACACCCCTCATTTAGTACTCGAGTAATTCCGCAGTCAGTAAACAGATAGATAAACACCAACGATAGAGACCTCAACTGCCACCCTTGAGACACCTAATACTAGCCCTGAAATGAGGTGTTCAGACATGACAGCGAAACGCATTTCCTTGAAAACGGACCAAAACATTTTTATTGAGCTTTCTTTTTCCTAAATTATGGCGCACATTAACTCCAACCCCTTAGCCACTGAATTTAATCCATCAATTACCCAGAGAGCTGTTGCGAATTCGTCTCATCGCCTGCAAATTGTGGCTTCTCTCTCTCACACAGACACACACACACACACAGACACACACACACACACAGACACACACACACACACACACACACACACACACACACACACACACACACACACACACACACACACACACACACACACACACACACACACACACACACACACACAGTCTCACAGCAGATTTGCCGCTTGCTATATTTATCTGGTACCGATGCATATTTATTTCTAATTCTTACATGGCTGCAGGCTGTGCCGTGATTCGCCATCCTCAACCGGCATTAGTGGCCCTATAATAGGGCTTAGAATTACATGTGGAACCCTGTTGGAGTCTCATGGCTGGATTTAAGGTGGGATTTATCATGTTCAGAATTATTCACTGCTCAAGCGTCTTTCCAGGCTCTATGAAGGAAAGCGACTGGGTTGTGAGACCCAAAAAAGGCCAATATGGAAAACGGGGAGGATGGGAAGGTGATAATAGAATGGGATGGAAAGAGGGGAGGAGTGAAGGTACAGGGAAAAGTATGGTAGGGTGGAAGAATGGCAGGAGAATAAGGATTTTAGGAAAACTTAATTTCAGCTGAGCAGGCGAAATATCCAGATGATGAAGACGAGCCGAAGAGCTGCAAAGTTTCCTCGAAGACATGAGGTTCAGGACAGCCTTAATACCACAATTTCACTCCCTGGTGAAATTACATTTCATGCACATTTAAACGCCAAGTCAAACACCTGAATTGAAATGAGTCTAATGATCAGCTTTTTTAAAGAGCTTTCAAAACTAGTAATTATAATGGAATGACTTATACTAATGAATAATGGTTGCCATGGGTATTCTGCACAACCCTGCCAACCAGGAAGTTAGTGCAATCTCATTTTATCCACCATCTCATAGCCGAACTATACATTGAAGCACATGCGCGCGCAGATACAGTTGTGCTGTGCAAAACATGATGGAAAATGAAAAGTCCTGCAGGCGAGAGTATCTCTGTCTATACTGTTGACACACATCAGTCGTAAGAGTGCTCGGTTCACCTCTCAGGAGAACGAGGGCAGAGGATGAAACGCACACACCTCAGGGCTAAAATGAGGACATACACACTGCAGACTGCAAAACAGTTACACAAAATAGTGCTGGAGACTGTAAAACAACTTTGACAAAGTTGGAGGGAGAAAACCAACTTAACACGGTCAAACCAACACTCCATCCATTCATTTTATATCTTGCTGTTCAGGCAAGAGACGGGGTACACCTCGTACTAATACTAATAGCAGTTACGTTGAGTCTGTACATTTTCAAACATGGCTAAATGGAGCACATTTATTCAGCATTTAACACTGCTTGTATAATCTACAGGTTCATAATTAATTGATAGTGATCACTTTTTCATTACATTGTTTCAGGCAGCTGTTAACATAAAAAAACAGAGAGACAGCACCAATTTGTTAGCACTGGGAATACTTGTTACACTTACAGTATATTAGCCACCGTCAAAACAGAAGCAATCCCTCCACAGTTGTCACCCTGTTTTTCCAGCTAAATTAAGCAGCACTGACATGTCTTCTTCTTTCAGGGGTGTTACTCATTACAACATATTTTCTGCAACTGCATCTTATGCAATGCACAAGACGCATTACTTATTTTACTCAAAGGTTCCTAACAATGGTTGTGAGGTTGGAAAAAGGTGTATGGTGGTCCCATAACTGATGTAGAAATGTAGTTTTGTAGAACATCTATGCATTGTGTTAAATTTAGGGCTGTCAAAATGAACACGATAAAGCACATTTATTTGATTTCTTTAACGCATTAACACAACTTGTGATTTTTAGGTTGTGGCAGGCTCAGTTTTAAAGCTAGAGTAAAGATACTGGTATCATATGAAACTTAACCTAAGGAATCTATTGGTACCAACCATGTCATACTAACTTCTCGCAAAGGAGGCTGAATAACGCTCCAAACTAAACTGGCATGGCCATTTTCAAAGGGGTCCCTTGACATCTGACCTCAAGATATGTGAATGAAAAGGGGTTCTATTGGTACCCACGAGTCTCCCCTTTACAGACATGCCCACTTTATGATAATCACATGCAGTTTGGGGCAAGTCATAGTCAAGTCAGCACACTGATACACTGACAGCTGTTGTTGCCTGTTGGGCTGCAGTTTGCCATGTTATGATTTTAGCATATTTTTTAATGTTAAATACAGTACCTGTGAGGGTTTCTGGACAATATTTGTCATTATTTTGTGTTGTTAATTGATTTCTAATAATAAATAATGTATATACATATATTTGCATACATAAAGTAAGCATATTTGTCCACTCCCATGTTGATAAGAGTATTAAATACATGACAAATCTCCCTTTGAGGTACATTTTGAGCAGATAAAAAATGGGTGATTAATTGCGATTAACTATGGACAATCATATGTTTAATCGTGATTAAATATTTTAATCGATTGACAGCCCTAGATAAATTATATAATCTATTTCTTGGGCCTTGGTTTCCACTCATACCAAATACACCAAGAAGCCCATTTTGTCACTCTGAGATTACATGAGATATTATCATTCACCCTATTATCCTTGATATAAACAGGCTACCTTACTTGGCACCACAACATAAATATTTCATAGTCACATGACATCAAGGACTGAATTAGGTCAAGCCACTGAACACGTCTGTGCTTGTGATCCATCGGGGTGAACATTTATTATCTCTCTGAAGAAAGTAACTTTGGGGATTTTTTTTTCCCTTTGTCTTCTTCTTCCATAAAGTTAATAATTGATGACATACGCCTAATAATATCTTTTTTATTGCTCATTGTTTCACTTGGGACTTTCCTTAAGACTAATTAGTTCCCCTAATTTTTAATCAGCGAAGCCATGTTTTGCTCTTTTTGGCAGCAAACTGATAACGCCTTTATCTGAACACACCTGCTGTAAGGCTCTGCGAAATGATGTTATTTCTGAATATAACTGTTAAGATACAATTCAAACGACTTCCCACTGTGAAGAGAGTAAAGAAAAGCAGAATGTTATATAAGCAAAACAAATATAATAAAGCAACTAAAAACAAGCTTAAAAAATGGAAAAATAAACAAGCGTCTACCAGATGCATCTCGCAGCAGCGTTCCCACCTCCACTGGTAATAATGAAACATGGGATTGCAGTGGAGAACAGAATACAACAGTGACTCTGAGGAAACAACAACAAAGAGCACAGAGCAGCTTGACCTTTGCCTCCGTTGGCAGCAAACCAATCACTAGCACCCATATCTGAACATGTGCCCCGGGCCAAACTCAGTCCTCACACGGAGCAGGAGAGGAGAGGAGAGGAGAGGAGAGGAGAGAGGGGATTTGGTTCAGCCACATGATGGTGGTGAGAATCAGCTCCCCTCGACTCCCCACTACTCACAACTCTCCTGCCAGCCAGAGGGCTTTTCCTTACACCTCCACACTCATTCTCAGCTATCCATTCCTTTCTTTCTTCATCGTTTTGGAAAAAAAACAAAAAACATGTTTCTTTTTTGCCCTCCATTGAAGGAAGATCTGCAGACTACCCTATGCGGTTTGGGTAGTTTAGGTGTATCGTTATTATTGCATATAGTTACTGTAAGTAAGGAGAAATTAGTCATTCTAAATCAGCTATAGTCCTTGGCCTGAGCTTGGCTGTGAGGTAGTAAGAGGGTAGTTGGTGGTCTGGATCATGTTACTGGGCCAGCTGTCTCTCTGAAGTAGGAAACTCCAAGGGACAGATCAGAATAATAACACCACAGCAAGCGTATTGCAACATGACCCTAATCTCATCCCTAATAAAATCAACTCCATCGCCACCGTGTCTGTTGATTCTCCCAAATAGACAGACATAAACACAATCCCAGGCATGCTTGTACACAGACATGCACGCACACACACACACACACACACTGGCTGGTAGAAATATAAATACTGTAAGTGAATGTACATGCATTGCTCCTACACACACACACACACACACACACCATCCAGAATACTTTTGGCTCTTTTCCACAATGTACTATGTGTGTGTCTACCAGATTGGCCAATTACCCTTGTGGAGAGAAGGACAAGGGTCAAAGTAAGGTTACCATGGGGGATGAAACATCATCAGCTTGCATGGACTCTGCTCAAATCATCCCCTACAACATGTTAGGCTTTCCTGTGTGTGTGTGTATGTTCCTCCCATGAATGTTTTTCTTAGCGTTTCATTATCAGCGCCCTGGTGACAGATGGTGCGTTGGCTTTCAAGAAGGGAAATGGGATTCTCTCTTAGAGGAAAACACTCAGAAAGACATTGTTATCATTTTCATGTTGGGTTAGCAGGGGAAAGATTGACAAGTGGCCACAGACTGATGCTGTATGAAAGAGAGCCTTGGCTAAGACAGCGTTCAATCTGCACACTTGTTCTTCCGGTTGCAGGATTTGTCTATGGTCTTTAATCATTTATAGTGCACGAGGTGGACCATACATCTCTCGCTCCGTCTCTCTCTTACCTCTGTCATGGAAGTAATCAGTTTAGCTGTGACATTCTGTTTTTCTGTGGTTTCGCCGGATTCCTTGTCAATATTTAATTAATTTGCTAAACGCAGAGGGTAAAGATTAAAGAAATGTAAATTGGATTATCAAAGGCACAGAGGCAGGCAGACAGAGAGGTTGACTCACTGCAAAAATCCAACCAATTACAGTGGATTACTAGACTTGTTTGGCTCACACTACGATGCTACATCTCACGCTATTATCACATATATTACAGTCTGGTGGCTGTAAAGACACAAATAACATTATAGGAGCTGGCATTGCCATATCTGGAAAATGTTTAATAGACTATGAGCGATGCTAATCCAACCAAATCCAGTAAAATGTGGAACAAAACAATAAATTCATAAATAAATGACGGAGGAAAAAAAGAATGTGCTTAAATATAAATCAACACATGCAGGAATTATATGGTGAGAAATTCACCCTAGCAGCACACACTAAGAGTAGTTTAATGACCATCCTACATTTCCAGCATTTTCACAGATACAAACTTTTTTTGCGGTTCACTCTAACTTTACAGACCTTTATTGATTCAGTGCACTTTTAGTTACTTCACACTTTCTTTACGCCCCCTCATTCCACCAGTGTTCATTCACCTCTCGTCCACCTCCCACTTCATGCTTTATTTCCCCCTCAGTCTCTGCATATTTTTCCCACACGCACATGCTAGACATACAGTACACATGCACATGCACATGCATGCATGCAAGTACACACACACACACACACAGAGGACTTTTTGGTTCTTTGTGTGTGTGCATATGTCTGACTTAAACAGAATGTCACAGAGTACCCCAAGGTGAACCTAAGGATGCTAAGGATAGGTGCGGGGCTCTGCAAGCAATGGAGGGGGTAGTGGTGGTGGGGGGGGGAGGGTTGTAGACCCAATTAATCGGACACTTTGACTTCACTTCCGTCTCTTCCAATTTACCAAATCCGCCAGACAAACTATTAATGTGCACACTGCCAATGTGAAAACTTCTTTAACCCCCATTAAATTCAACCAAGGTCATAGCAAGTGTATGCTTATGCTGGCGTGGGATCAAACTAGCCCTATTAAATGTGATTTGAGGCAGGAGGGGGGGCTGAGGCGGCAAGAGTGTGGCTGGGATGGCGGGGATCTTGTGTAAACAGCCTGCATAAGGGCATTATTTTCTGAAATCCCACTTACTGAGGGCTTAGAGGTAACATTGAACAGCATTACAGAAAAGTAGTATTGCTGTTTTTATGTGAGGGGTTCAAAAGTTCACAGTGCGGTCCATCCGGCTAAAACCGTGTTGTACAGTGACAACAGTCAGTAAACATGTCAGGAATCCAATAACCTTCCTTTACTAGTGATTACAGTAGGAGGGAATCTCTGTGTAGGCATGCATGTGTGTGTGTGTGTGTTGTTTGTTGAGTGGATTTATGTGCATATTTTAATGACGTGTGTATGTTTTCTTAAATGGGAAGCATGCTTTGAAAGTAAGGAGGATTACTTCAGGGTGAGGCGGACCTTGGCTGGGTAGGAAATTCTGGGACGCTATCTATTTCCTTACCTCTAAGGTCAGGGTCTGTTCACACATTCTGAACAAGGACAAACACATACCACCCACACACACACACACACACACACACACACACATACTGTGATTCAGAAACAGGGACGTAGAACAAGAACGTAGCTACAAGGAAATTAATAGATGTGGGCCAACACACTGACATTCAACACATACATCTACACACAGAGAGACAATCTTCAGACACAAGTGCAACACACATACACAAACTTCTGATTAAAGATAATTAAGTACCACACGCCAATCTGTAGCATTAGTGCAGTCTCATTTAGGTGTGACAAAATATCCAGGCAGCAGACATGCAGGATGCATCATCACTTGCCATGCTGACGGCTGGCCAGCAACGAGGGTCACTGGCAACTAATTAAACCTGCAGTAGGCAGAATGTTTTTGGCATCATTGGGCAAAAAATCCATAATAACCTTTCAGCATATTGTAATTCAAATGCTCTGAGAGATAAATAGACTTCTGCACCTCATCATAGCTCTGTTTTCAGGCTTTGGCCCGAGAAGGGAGACTTTGGCCAATCGAAGGTCACTTCAGAGAGGCGTTGATTGGCTGTTCATTCAACGGAGGCAGCTGTCAATCACTCGCAAACTCCGATCAAACGGTCAAACTAGGCAGCGCTGATTAAATATTAATTAACATTCTGTTACTGTAATGCCTATTTCTCGCCTCAAGTGTTTTCAGAAACATCTTGTAGTGTATTGTTTAGCTGTAAAATGAGAAAGTTTGCTCCGGCTGGTGGGCGGTGCTTGGTATTTCCTCAACTGATCTCAACATGGCATCCATGTCACAAACTTTCTCATTGTATAGCTAAACAGTGCACTACAAGATGTTTCTGAAAACATTTGAGGCAAAAAATAGTCATTACAGTAACAGAATATTGATTCATATTTGATCAGCGCTGCCTAGTTTGACAGTTTGATCTGAGTTTGCGAGTGATTGAAAGCTGCTCAGAGACGGCAGACTCCAGCTGACTTGTGTGTATTATTGCATATAGGATTCCTATAAAATGCCATGTGATGCAAAAATGTATCTTTTGCTTGAGCACTATAAGAAGTGTGACAGAGGAAATACAGACGGCCACAGTCCCAAAGATCTGCTAGAAAGGCCTCTAGTTAAGACCAGTGCATGATGTGAAAACACGCTGGGGATTACAGTAAGTGTTGTGTTTGGACGGCACCTATATTAGACCCTTTTCCAGCAGCTGTGAGGAAAAGGAGGATTTATGCACCTCTCTCTTTTCCTGGCTGCTTCCACTCCCAATTCCAAGCTTTCATTGCTCCGGAGTTGGCACCGCATGGGCAAACTAGAGAATCCAAAATTCCTCACACTCCTCCACCTTCTCTCTACTCATCTTCAACATGATTCTCCCATTTGTTTGTTGTAACAAGTTTGCCAACATGAATATCCAGCTCTTTGTATATAGAAATACAGTTGGACAGGGATGTTTAGCAGGGTACCTTTTAACCTCATCATGTTTTAGCTTTTCATATAAAGCTACAGAACTCGCTTTACAGGGTCAGAAGATGGAGAAGAGAGTAAACAAACGGATGTGAGGCTGAATAGAAGAAAGAAACATGAACAAATTGAGTCTCTAAAGGCAAATTTAATTGCAAACTTTCATAAGGGTGAAAAAGTAAAAGCAAAACATGTTCTGTAATTTGTATGGAATCCACGGAGGGCAAGTCATTTTCCTGCTCATAGTTAAGCACCCTGACTGTCTGCCAATGTGAACCAACTGTTAGGAAGAAGGGGTCCAGTAACCCGGCACTGCTCTGAGTAGACAAACAACACTAATGGCTTCCCAGAGAAATCAACAACTCACAACAGCAGCATCATCTGTGACTGCACGCAATCCCCTCGGATGACTGAGGGACAAAAAGAAGCAGTTGAACTACGCATCGTGAAAGAGGCACGTTTTAAAACTGTGAATTAAAGAGGCTACGGTACTATAGAAACATGTTTATCAATTTAGCATTTTTTTCATACTCTATGGTAGTCTTTTGCATCTGCGTCTATAGCTCATTTGGATAAACTGAGCAGCCCTGAAGGATGTAGGAATTCACAATTCTGTACTGCGGCACAAATCAGGCTGACTTGTATGTACGATTATTTGGTTTGTATCCAAGTGGGATCATAGCTCGCTGACTGTGTGTGGGCTTTCTTTCTGGGCCACAGTCCATAGCTGTGGATGAACAATGTAACTCTGGTCACAAGGCTACCCCTACACACAGCAACCACACACACAGTTAGATCACCCTAACCTAGAAACCCAGCTACATGACTGAACACAGAAAACAACAAGAAGCAAGCCATTAAGGGAATTAAAGGAATTATAGCCTTAAAACTTTTCTTTTTTTTTTTGGAATGGTTACGGTTATAGTTTGCAAGAATTAGGATTAAATCTAGAATGAGGGATGAAGGTTTTAAATCATATTTTAATGCATGTTTGTCATGTAAATTGGTGCAGATGGCTGTTGAGTTAACAGTACATTTAGGGCACTAAAAACAGTGCAGGGGTTTTTAGTTTGGTCTGGTTTCTGGTGCTTAGATGTGAGGATTACAGCCATTACTCTGACCCATTCAGCTCTAGTTAACCAGATTAAGAACCCCAGGTCGTACTTCGTTGCCTCAATTCACCTAGTGACATTACAGCATGAAATTATCACACACACACACACACACACAGGCGCGCACACATGCACACAGGCCAGATGGGCACCTGAGGACACCCTCTTAATCTCCCTTCCTCTGTCTGTCTCGTTGTCTCACACGTGTACTCACACGAAACAATCTTAGCCATCGCCAGAATATGATATGCACTTTATATCCCATAAGAATGCATTGATTTGTTTCAAATATATTCGTGAACCACTCATTTATAATCTAAAATGAAAACAATCACGTTAAAGGCTGAGTAAAATATCATGAAAATTAGGCTTTTTTGCATTAATGATGACAGGCAATTGAGTCGAGATGCAACAATTATTTGATTGATCGATTAGTCAAACGATAGATAATTAAGGAGCAACAATTTAGATAAATTAATTATCTTTCATGTAATTAATTATGTAAATATGACAAAAATTCACTTGTATCAGCTTCTCCAAAAGTAAGGCTTTGCTGGATTTCTTACCTTTCTTTGATAGTTTATTGCAGACCTTTTGCTTTTGAACTGCTGGTTGGACAAAACAAGGCATTTGAAGATGCAAATCTGGACTTTGGGAAATAACGACAGGCATTTTTTTCACCGTTTTCTGACATTTTAAAGGTGCTAAATGCGATATTGGAAGCGTTTCTTTTGCCTCAGCACGGCTCTCAACATGGCGATGGCTGAGCCAGTGGCTCGCAAGCAACGATGCTAACAAGGGCAACAGTGAAAAATACGGTAACAGTGCTGACAGAACTAACAGTGTTAACCTGAGGGGGAACCGGAGGATGGGTGCTACGCTTCCGCAATGAGACCGTCGGTTGGGGCGGCGTTATCAGTTGTAACCGCCGTATCGTATAGAGAACCTTTAAAGACTTTGGTGACTTCTTTGTCACTGTACTGTATGCCAGTTCCTTGCTGGGCACTATAAAGGAAATTTCCAATTGAAAAGATTCACTAATTTGACTTGGGAAAATCAAACATCTAACACATGAGTTATAGTGAAATAAACATGGTAGCCTACCATGCAGATTACCCTTTTGCAGTCTGTACAATATTAAAATTAGTTTGAGGTTTTGATTTATCTGTATCAAGTGGTTTCAATAGTATGGCTGGGATTTTAGACATGTCCCTCTTGTTATGCTGTCCAAGTGTCAAATGTAATGTTCTGCGACACCGAGGCTATCATGAAGGCACACAGTCATTGGCAAACACATTTACATCTATGACACACGGCTCTTTGTTTGGATTGTGCGAGCAAAAGAGGGGGACCTGTATTTGTTTCCTTAGCCACTGTTACAAGTGAAGGAAGGAAACACTCTGTTCTACATGCCATCACTTCCCGTATTCGTCACACTGCTCAAACTTAGTGAAAGAATCTGTAGCCTACGTTAATACACACACACTCTCAGGCGCACAAATATGTACCCACACAGACCGATACACTTGAAATCAATTTCACTTGCCCCTTGTCATGCCTGTCCAGATTATGGCCCGCCTCCTTTTGTGTGAAGGGCCAATCGTGTTTATTGTTGTTGCCTTGGGCATGTGATGAGGTAGCGGGTGAAGTGAGGTAAGTGGGCTAGAACGAGAGAGGGAGGGAGAGACCGAGAGAGCTGTCAGTGCTGAAAAATCTCAGCATCAGAATTCGATGCGGTGTCTCATATACAGTTTTACCCTATCATTACCGCAGTGTATCAAGTCCACTCCGGTTCTGGAGCTCTGCCAAAGAATAGACTTGCCGACTAGCTGTGTGCGCATGTGTGTGTGTGAGTGTGTGTAGGCGCATGTGTCCTTTCTGTCCATTGGCATATCTCTTGCTCGGCATTACGGCATGACTCATGAGGTTCCAGCATTCGACACAACAAATGTAGTGGGTTGTTAATTTAATTTACGTCCATAGCGAACAAAAAAAAATGCCCTGCCTTGTTTAGTTCACCAGAAAATATATGCTTTTTTTTTTTTATTCCATTACGGGAATGAGTCTGTTCCAGAACACCAGCAAATAAGGGGAGATTATGGAGCAGAGACAAAGTGGGGGAAGAGCCATTGGAAGAAACAAAAGAGGAAAGAGAGAGAGTGGGCATGATGGGAGAGTTACTCACCCGGCACAGGGAACATTCTGGTTCAAGGCTGTCAATCAATCCCCCCTCCTCAAACACACACACTCCTGTTCTTCTCTATCCGAGTCCAGATGCACCTGGAGGAGTCCAAGCAAACCCCAAAAAGCACAGAATCCCAAATGTATGAGTGTATGTGTGTGTGTGAAAGAGAAAGAGAGAACCCAGATGTTTCCTTGCCCTTGCCTCTCTCTCTCTCACTACTCGCCTGGTGGGGTGTCTGAGGGCCGTGGACGTGTGCACTCTGTTGTGACTAGTACCAGATGTGCTCCATTGACCCAAATCACCTAGGCAGTAGACATGCCACATAGGCCAGAATCTTCAAGACCCACCGCACAATCACACACACCTGTTTCCATTCATGAGCCGTGCTGGGAGAGGTGCATCCTGGGAAACGCTGTCAGCTTTTTTCATCTGTTGTTTATGTCTTTCTCCCTGCTTTTCATTGTCTAGTTTTCTTTTTTTTTGTCCTTCTCTTGTCAAGTTCATCACTGCGATGTTTGCTCAGGGGAATAAGCAGGGGCCTTAGAGAGATTTCAAGGTTTTGAGAAAACAGCCCTAATGACATGGTGGATAGATATTAATTTAATTTCCAAACACAGAGCTGGTACACGGTAACCAGATATTCAAGGAGGAGGCCTGTTTGATTTGGGACCTTGTTTCATGTTACTGATTCTGAATTAGCTTAAGTAAATACACCTGCGCGACCTCCGAGTACTCCAAAGGTCAAAGTCATTCAAACATTTAAAGAATGGTAATTAAATTACCCTTGGTGCTGAATAACTTTAATTTGGTAGCTACACAAATTGCTTCCAGCTTTTGTCTTCCACAAAGCTCCCCCTTCAGCCGCGCTTTAATAGTGTATCAGGCAGGACTTGTGGCAACAAACAGCCACTCATTTTCTAAATCTTAAGTAATCAAAGCTAATTCTGATCATTTAAAAGCGCTCTGTTGTTTCTGCTGTAGGTTGAACGACGACGGCAGACGTACCGAGGGAAGGAACTTTACGACGGGGGCGAAAGCTAACATAAGCTCTTCTACGCCAAATGAACTTCCTCGTCCTGCTGGCCTGATTTATGAAGTGAAATAAAAATGGGTCCCTGTGTGGTATTAGTGGGTTTTTCAGAGGGGGCGAAATGGGACTTAGGGCCTATATTTCAGCTGCCTTGTGGGAAGGTTTTGGCCCAGGTGGGGCCCCTTAATATGGTTCGACTGAGGTCCACGTGAAGTGCAGCCACAATGCTCTACAATAACTCTTCATTTTGATCCTGGCCCATTGCCAGCATATCTACTACCTGAGTCTCTTTGAAGAGCGACACATTGGCCTGGGTATTTAACCATGCTGTTTGAGGTCCTGGCGCTGGGAGCAGAGAGAGAGAGAGAAGAGGAGAGAGAGAGAGAGAGATAGATGTAAAGGGGAGGGCAAAGAGTGAAAAAGACTGCAGTGGCAGAGGCAATAGAGGCTTGAACTCTGATGAAATAATCCAGTTTGTGAGCTGACAGAACAGACAGACAGAGAGATGAGCAGCAGCTACAGAACAGCGGCCCCCTGGCGACCTCGAGTTGTTTCATAACCAACCCCGTCCTCCCTACACTGTTGATTACACAGTAAACCTAGCTGCTCATTTCTCATCCTCGTCAACGATACTGTATCTTATTTATCAATATATTTCACTTCATGTTACATGCCCGTCGTGGCTAAAATTGTTACAGCAGCCACACAAATTAACTCCATAATGCAAGAAAAAAATGAAACAAATCTGGATTCAGATTTGATGCTCCACACAGAGAGAAAGCTAACAATTTTAAAAATACACTATCAAGCTCAATGGAAAATGGATTGCTCTCGCAAAGAATCCCCTTCCTTTATTTAAAAAAAAAAGAAGAATTAAATAACTTTATCAAGTCTCATGTCGGCAGCTTCAGTGTGTTTATGCCAGCCAGCTTGCTACAGAAGAGTACTGAAAGGGCTCTGCTGGATGGAGCTCTTGGCTTTGATATAGTTTCTGGGCTGGAACTTTGGCAGCATGTTAAATATTAATAGCGATTAACCCAGTTCAAGCTCTGCAGCAGAGAGTACAGACAGAGTTCAAAGAGCCTTCTGCTCTGTGCGGGCACTCTCTGCTCTCCAGCAGTTTAGCCCTGCTATCAGGAGGCTGCTGCTGCTGCTGCTGCTGCACTGCACCACAGATCAGACTGGCCTTTCTCACTTCAGTTCAAATACAGAGAGAGAGAGAGAGAAGAGAGACGCATGATGGAATACACACAACATGTGTGAACAGTGTGTACAGTGAAGTTCTCAGAGGCTTTAAAGACATAATTAGCCAATAATGAAAAGGCAGCCTGGTTAAACTCTCTCCTCTGTCTCTATCTCTCTCAAACTACAATCCCCCCTCCCCTCCTCCTCCTCTCTTGTTCTCACTTGCTGAACTCCTGATAAACTCAGCCTTTCAGAGCTACAACATTCCTCAGCCTGGCACATTCCCCACTAAATAGGCCTGGACACCTCAGAGATCAAACACAATCTCCATTGTGCTGCAATTACCCAGACCTCTGTCTCAGTTCCCCTGCCCTTCACCCCCACCTAAACGCTTTCCTTCTCTCTCTCTCTCTCTCTCTCTTTCTCTCTCCCTCTCTCTCTGTGTGTGCATCTGACTCTCTCCACCCACTCCTACATCTCTCCTCCACATCCCTCTTTCCCTCAGGAGATGATGGTTCTGACGCACTGGGCCTCAACAAAAGCAGGCTTTGTTTACAGAGAGAGTCTTTGGAGAGGAGTCCAGGGCAACCGAGTGCTGTCAGAGGGGAAGTGTTGGCTGGATGCTTTGCAGAGCGCTGAGAACCAAGCATGTGTACATTCGTTAACACATGATCCTGTGACCCTTTCTCCTCAATTGCATCAATTTAGAACATGTTAACTCTTCGCCGGGTAGGTCAAAGTGTCACGCTTGTATGAACGTCTTTTTTTTTTATACTATGTATTCAAGGAGAATGTGCGGTCAACTTGTCGAGGTTTGGAGGGCTGCATTGTTATTTATATTTGCTAAATCGAAGCTGAATTGAAAACGTGTCTCTAGATGTGGTTTTTAATTTGCAATTGAAGACAGTGGATGTTTGTTTTTTTCTCCTACTTACATTACCACAGTATACTGGCTCACAACATTTCTCCTTCATCCTCTTTTGCTTCACAGGCTCATAAATCTCCGATGTTCAGAACAAAGTGTCCTTTAGGACCTTGGGCACTTTGACCATCAGTTACACAAACATTCTGTTTGTTGGTTTAGACAAAAGTGAAAGCATATGCTACAGGAACCATAACTCACTGAGATCCACACAAATCCCTGCTGAATAAACTAATGCTGAATAATGCTTTCACTGTTCACAGTCCAGTGTGGTGACATCATTCCCACTTCACGGCCCATTAATTGATGGACTCTGTTAAGTTAAAACTTCAACTCAACAATAAAAAAGATGAACACAAAAAAGGGAAACCACGAGCATATTACAATCAATGCGACTCTCCTGTGAGTAATCCCAGGGCAGAGCAGGGGGAAAATTCCTGGTGTCTGGCTCTTTCCGCCTGACGACTCTAAAGCAGTGAGAGCTGCGGAGGGAATGCGAGGTCACGCTGTCTGCGTTCCGTCCCCCATGATGCATCTGCCAGCGAGTGCGGCCCCACTGTTAGCCATTATGTACCTATTAGCCTTGATTATCTTCTGATAGCCGAGCGCCAGTTGGTTTCACTCAGCCTGACAGTCGCAGCACTTTGTTTAACCTTTCGACTGTCGGGGCAGCCACCCCTCAGCCCCATCCAACAGAAGAAATAATGAGGGGGAATCAAGCAAAGCAATGGGATGGGCAACGGGAAAACAAAGACAACATGGAAGCATTTAAGAGCACCACTACAACCAACACCTTCTCAGTGATGTCACTGGATGTTGTATTCGCCGTGTTGAAAGATGCCGCAGTGTTCCTTTGCTACACTATCTCACAACAAATGTAAATTTCATTTTAAGAAAAAGGCGTGACAGAAACACAAGCCAAAAGCAGGATAATAAACCCCTCTTATCTTCCTCTACACATCCCTTTATGGATGTTGCCTGAGTGACACAACGTGGACACTTACAGTCTGCTTTCTCTCGCTAACATCCCCCATGAGTCTTCACAGATCTGCCTGCCAGACATA
Source organism: Sebastes fasciatus (assembly GCF_043250625.1). Classification (NCBI taxonomy): domain Eukaryota; kingdom Metazoa; phylum Chordata; class Actinopteri; order Perciformes; family Sebastidae; genus Sebastes; species Sebastes fasciatus. The sequence continues at coordinate 19,651,960 of NC_133800.1, read as the reverse complement.
TTCAATTTGCAGCTCTTGCTGGTCCCCAGTCTGCAGACGTGAGGAGTTATCTGAGACAGAATGAGAAGTGAGAGTAGAGACAGAGAGAGCGGCTGGGATAACATGGAGCCACGCGGAGCTTGGTTTCTCTGTCCCTGCCTTGTGTTAATCTCTCTGGAGAGACAGAGGTGGCCATGTTGGGTCAAAGCCTCTACATCAAGAGCCGCAGGCCTGGACAGCTGACCTTGGTCTGGGAGATGGGAGGTGACAAGAGAGGTGGGAGTTGGGAGAGTGTATGTTGGGTTACAGAGGGCAAGGGAAAGGGGAAATGTGTGTGTGTGTGTGTTTGTGTTGCAGAGAGATAGGGGAAGAATGTCTGTCAGTGTGTGTGTTTGTGCTTTATCTGTTTGTAAATGCACACAGTGACACAGCAGACCCCCTGTGGCAAGGTCTGTGCTATAGCACCGAGGAGTTATGCTAAGGAGTGTCCAGCTTGTGGTGCGTGTGTGTGTTTAAGTGTGTGTGCCCTTGCAGCACGTTGACCTGTGATAAGCCCAGTGGAGAGGGCTGGACCCCCGCTCAGTGACAACCAGAGAGGGCAGGCAGAGGGCAGAGGGGGCCGATTCGCCGCCCCTTAATGGGCCCTGAGGTGACGACGGAGCTCGGGAGGGAGTGGTGGAAGTGGAGGAGAATAAATTATATTATTGTAGTGTTTTGATGACATTTTTAAAAGTTCCTGTGCAACTGTAAATAAGTCACATCTTTTTTTTTATCCATACAAAATTGTGTCTGGATGTTTGTTTGTGAGGACAGGCCAACCAGTGTGTGACTGGGAGCAGGTCAACTACAGAATTTCACAAATAACTCTTTTTTCTTTTTCTTTTGTGTAATAAATATAAAGTATATATACTTAAAATGTGGCAGTGTAAAGGCCCAATCCATATTGGTACACATACCTCCTGCAGGTATGTGAAAACTCAAGAGCTCTAATGACCCCAATCCACTCACAGCACACTTGACTCAACACTGAGCTGTCTATTCCAAGACCCTCAACAACAATGCAAAAAGAAGAAGAAACTAGAATTCAAGAATCATCAATGAGGGTGAGTTACATGACTGAACTTGAAAAAATATCCAATCCTAAAGGAGTCTTTATATTATTGCGGCAAATGCATCAAACAAAAAAAAATCAATTTTATTGAGAAAAAATATAAAAATAAAATCAACTAGAATTACCGCCTCGCAGTTGTATGCCACCGCCAACCAGTCAAGTTGCAGTTTACATCCATGTCTTTCCAAAATGTCATCACTTCATTGTTTCATCCTGTTAGACATTTGTGTGAAATTGTCATAATTAGCATATAAATGATTGAGTTATGGCCAAAAATGTGTTGTGTGAGGTCAAGGTGTCCTTGACCTTTGACCACCAAATTCTAATCAGTTCATCCTTGAGTCCAAGTGGAGGTTTGGGCCAAATTTGAAGAAATTCCCGCCAGGCGTTCCTGAGATATCGGGTATATGAGAATGGGACGGGCAACCAAAAACATAATGCCTCCGGCCACGGCTCTCGCTCGTGCGGAGGCATAAAAATGTCCCATTGCATAAATGTTCATGTGCGTAAATCATGTCATGTTTAGTTTTCACTTGAAGAACAGAACAGGTGTCAGTGGTCACCAACAACAAGAGGCCGACAAAAATTGCACAAGGCCTTTGTTCTTGGATTTGATTTTCACCTCTGCACCTGTTAACCTTTGTCTACAACTTTGCCCTCATGAGCTGTACCTCCACCAACCCAACAGGGTCGGGGAAATAAGCATCTATTTTGGAATAGAGCGCTGGCTGAGTACAAGTTTCTATTAATACCTCACCATCCGGATAATAGGAATCTCTAAATGGCCAACCAGCTGTTAGCGCTGCCTATCTTTGTTAATCCCTCTCTCTCCCTTTTCCACTCACTTCCTCTCTCTCCTCTTCTTAGGTTAAATGGCAGCGAGTGTGTGTCTGTGTGTATGTGTTAGTGTGACCTGCATGGACCTTTTTGCTGTGACACAGACCGGGGGTCATGAACTCTGAGCTTACTCGGCCCACCCCGCAGAGATCACCATTTATTTACAAGTTTTAGAACGCTATGTTCTTTCTCAAGCACTTGCACGCAGACATGCGCGACAGACACACAAGGACATGAGCATGCACACAAACATGCACGAACACGTACTTGCACCCACCTCACAGTCTCTCCAGCCTTTAATCCTTCTCGTTTAGTCAGCGGGGGAGTTTGTGTGCAAGGTCCCTGCCCTTTGTATTGATCACATTGAACATGAGGAGGACTTCCATGCAAGGGCCTGTCCCTCTGAGAGGAGACATGTATGAGGAGAATGAAAGGTCAATGGGAGCAGGAAATAGATTGGCAGAGGACACACTGGGACAAGGCGAGGCAACAACACAAACCGAGTGGGTTGCAGAGGTACAGGAAAATATGAACTCAGAGACAAGGCGGCGGCCAGAGCCAATCCAGTTTTATTGTGTGTAAATGAATCAAACATTGTGGAGGTCAGAGCACTTCCACCTCAGTGGCGACCTCGCTGATCTTCTGAATCAAATGAAATTGAGGATAGCCCACGTGAAGCATCAGCATTAATCTGATAATCTATGATCACAAGGTGGCACAGGTGACAAGTGCCCTGACACGGCCCGCGAACTCATCTAGCATCACATTCACCTTATCACACAGTGTCAGGTGTATTAAGGAGAGTAACATACAGAGACAGAGCACAGTTTCTTCAAACAGCTTTTTCCCTTTCTTTCACACAGCACAGACAATGCTCCCTTACATGCTTTGTTTGAACGAGATTCATTATCACGAACAAATTTGTCTCCGTCTTTCATTAGCTGGGGTTATGTCTCTTAACCCCCATTACAAGATCAAGTCAATTATTCTATTAGTCTTCACAATTACAGCAAACAACAGGCCTATCTTGTCTCTCAAATGTTATGCAGAGTGAACTTCTGCAGTCTGGTGTGATGAGCTGTTACAGTATGGAGAGTTAGGTACTATCTTTCTCCTTTTTAGGTTTTCTCTTGTCTGCTTTAGCAATTATTTTATGCAAGTGTAAAGTTGTCCAGTGTACTTGACATGTGGAAGTTATATCAATGCAGATAGACAACGTATTTTTGTTTCGGAAAAGATAGTGGTTTGGGTTAAAATAACTTCGGAAGTGGCGTTACTTAAGTGCGGAACTAACGTGACAAATAAGTCAACGTTGACTTCTTGACATGAACGACGGTCTCTTCCTGGGCTAAAGTCCGGTAATTTTTTGATCCACCCTGACCTCCTCCTCGGCGTTTGCCGCTCTTTATATTTCCTGGTTCATGATGACATGAATTACACACAAATTGATTTTGTGGGATATACACAAATTACAGTGGATTACTTTTCGGAGGCATAGCTATGAACGGTGTATGAGACCAGCCTGAGATACATGACCAAATAAATTCAGATAAAAAATGAAAAGGGGTTTTTTACTATAAGAAACCCACAAGGTTTGTGTGTGTGTCACATAAAGTCATGGGATTGGTCACAAGCAAGAGGGACAGACAAGAATAAAATTAAAGAGAGAGAGACGGTGAAGGAGTCAGGACCAGGCACAGAGGTAAAGAAACTCCTTTTGGTGTAGTTTGTTTTAATTAATCAGATTAAGTAAAAAAACCTCAGCAACATCCCACGTTATGCTTCCGAGTGGCATCATCTTATGGGTCCCTGCATCCCGTTAAGCACTTTAGGTTGATCAGTGCCCCGGGAGGCCGATAAGTAGATTAAGACTGATTAAAGTCGTATCAGTGGAATTTGAGCAGGGGACCTGCCAGGACAGACACACTCAGTGGTCTACCCCTCCTTTCCCTCGCCCCCTCACCCCTAAATACAACCCCCTGCTTCTTTATGACTCACCCTGGCACCTATCCAAATGCCATCAGCCCAAGTTTATCACTTACTTCACCAATATACATTACACACGCACACAGCGGGATGTGTAAGACATTGCACGCGTACATGACATGTGCACAGTGAGCGCGTGCTTTGACCTCGAGGACTGTAGTACGACTCAACTGTTGTGAGTCACCAGTGTAAAACAAGGTAAAACAAGACTGTCACTGGATGTGTTAAATTTTCTCAGATGGGCGCCATGCCTCAGGGACTTATTACACCCACTCCCTATATATGCATTAAGGCACATGACAGCCTCTTTCTGAGGACCTAAAACCCCCTGTAACACTTCCAGTTTTTAGTCGGGAGATCGATAAGAGAGAGAGAGAGAGAGCGTATGGAGGGGTGGTGAGAGGGTGGGTGAGAGAGGAGGAGCAAGCAGCCAGAACGAGAGCAATAAACAAATTAGTCCAGGCTGATTTGTGGATTTGTGCCTTTTTTTGCCTCATTTGGAGCAAAAGGGTGTCCGGCTGAACGAGAGGTAACAGCAGGTTCCCTTTCTCTGCGTGCAGGACAGTAAATCACCATCCTCTGACTGGCTGGTTGCCTGACAGGTTGACTAGCTGACTGACTAAGTACATGGAAAATGAAGCCTCATTAACATGTTATACAACCACAGAGCCGGCAAGACAAAGTGAATTAAAGTTCTGACTTAAAAAGAAATGAAAAGCTTAAATGAGCATTATTCAATCACGTTGTGCAAAATGTGATGGGTAGCGTGTATCAGCATCTTCAGCTTCCTCGGCTGGTAGGCTGTGTCCTGTCATAAAAGAGGGCATGCCCAGTTGTCTTGTCTTTTACTGGGGGTGGAGACATCTCATTGTGCCAGGCCATGAGAGCTCTTGGAGGATGCTGTTCCCATATCTAAACCACATGCTCCCTGTGCTGTGACAGTCCTCCATACAACAGAGCAGTAAAACCCTGGGGGTGAATTCTTAAGTACTGCTGGACCATCTGTGGAGGTGGGCTCAGAGCTGCTAGACTGACAGAGTTTGGCCACTGGGGTTGTCAGTGACAGCCATATTAGCACAATTCCTCTTCTCTGTGTATCACTGGCTCTGTGTGGGCTAGAAATAGGTTAAGACTAGACCAGGACAAAGCCAGATCAGGCTAGAGTGGGCCACATCTGACAGAAACCACCATAATTTCCTGAAAGTATAAATAACCCTCCTCTGTGTTTGTGTAACCTCCACAGGCCCCCTCTGACAGGCTAGTCATACACATTATACACACTGAAACACATATTCCAAATGCAGCTGAGCAGGCACCTCATGCACACAGACTCACACACTCATACACCACAGTCCCCGGTCCATTTCTCATCCAGTGTGTTAGCCCTGCAGCCTGTTATCCTGACCCCAGGAGAGAACGGGTCAGGCGTGGGGCCAGAGAAGGTGTTTCTGATGAACTGGGTGCTTGGCTTGTACAGACACTGTGAGTGATGTTCACATGTTGGCCTCAAGAAGGACGAGGTTGGGGGAAATTAGGGGGAGGTGATAGCGCAAGAAACAGTTCTCTGTAGTTTCTCACCCACTGCTTGCGGTTAAAATCTCTCTCTGTCCTTCTTCGATGATTGATGATTCTCAACATCTGTCAGTATTGGCCCTCTCTGTTCAGACCTAGACTCTTGTATTCAGCAAAAAAAATCCAGATTGTGTCTAGATACAGCTGAGACAGACTGAAGTTCACACCTGGCATCGGGATACATCTCAAATGCATCTTGAGTGACCACGTGTGATTAGATTTAGGTTCTCTGTTCAATTTTATCCATAGGCAACTCAGGTCATTGCATATTGTTACCTAGCAGGCCAGCTATGTCAGTGGATTTTTGACTCAGTTAGGGACAATATTACTTAAAGGAACAACTTGTGGCTTGAGTGGCTGGAACTCAGTGCCTTCTCAATCACTTTTGGATTCATTAGCACCTGTATCCCACTTGTGATCCAGCCCTGTCTCCTAAAAATTACGTTATACAACTAAACTGCATTCTCAACTACGTTTGTAAGGAAACATATTTTGTAGTGGATTACGTTTGTCTTTGACATAACACAAATTCGAGTGAAAAAGTCCACTACCAGTGGGTGGGAGGGGGGGGTTGATGAGTGAAACAAACACTGGACTTTCCCCAGAAGACCACCGTTCATGCCCATGTGAAAAATAGTCATTTTATGCCTAACTAACTAAGCAGTAGGGCTGACCCAAATGCTTCGAAGCTGCCATGGTAATCAACCTCCAAAGCAGTATTTGAATGCTTCATTTAAAAAATATATATATATATATGTATAATTAAGTAATAATAATAAATACCGAAATAGCCCATACAATAAGGAATAATCCTTATTGGATCGCTGTTTGTTGTGTGTAGAGGTGCTTGTGTGTACAGTAGTGTAAACAGGGGAGATGGAGACAGACAGACGATAAGCTTTGAAGACTTTCAAATACCTTTGAATATCACTCACCGAAGCATCGGAGCCAAAAAATTATATTTGGGACAGCCCTATTAAGTAATTTTGTTTCATTTTTTGTTTTGTTTTATTTCAATTTACAACGTTAACCATGTGTTTAAGATTGTTTAAAACTGCGACAGTAATCGGGAGAAAATCTGTTTCGCTCAAAACGTATTTGAGGATGCAGTTTAGTTGTATGGGAACGTAATTTTGTAGGAAACGAGGTTGTGTGATCTGGTCACCCAAGACACATTTTAGTGCTAAGAGTGTTAAGCCACAGTCTCTCTTGCTCTCCCTCTTCCGGCAGGTTGCCACGAGGTTGCTGCTGTTTATGCCTTAGCATGAGCTCAGTAAAAGTGATGGCTGTGCGAGGATTGTTTGACAACTGTTTAGAAGAGTCCGTGGAGCTCATTAGCAGGATAGATAGCCGGCCTGGTGGCTAGGACAGGAGAGACGAATGAATGGCAAGAAAGATAGGATGATAACAGAGATAAAAGAGGAAGGGAGAGAGAGAGACAGATAAGCATACAGTAGGAGTAAGGACAGTCAGTGGATGTGGTACATGTAAACCCACTGTCATCTGCTATGTGCAAAGTGGGAAACTATGTGTATATATTTATGACAGGGACGGTGTGCATATGTGTGTGTTGATGTGAGGTAATAGAACAATGTTTGCCAATGGGAAACCTGTAGGTCATTTATTCTGAGCATTAATTAGGGATCTACATCCCCCGTAGCCTTCACACATACACACACATACAAGCTTTACAATCTACACCCTCTGGCACACCCTCACACACTAAGTCGTCCTCCCGTTCTGCCAGTGACCTGCAATTGACCGTTTGAACCCTCGTCTTGAGGTCAGGTAGGGTCCCACACTCCAGGGTCATGGAGTGGTCACTGTGCACCCCCCAAACAGTTTTTTCTCAATATCGATCATCTTTATTACCCTGATTTATGTCTGATTTATGTAATTAGCAGGTTGACGGAAGTTTAAAAAGAAGCTCTGATGGCAAAACACAGCCTGACTTTCTCCCTTAGTTTTCTCCATGGCATTTCTATCACTTCTGCCACGCCCCGAGAGCACAAACATACTCCCAGTATGCTGCAGAGAATAAATTCTGATAATCCAGTGGGGTCCCTGCATTCCTGTCTCCCCTGTGGTTTCAACCATGAAGTCATTTAGCTTTTTTAAAGTCTCTCACTCGCACATTTTCTCACTCAACCCCACACCTCTTTTGGTCTTTAGAAGAATGCAAAAAAAAAAAAAAGCCAACTGATTCATTGTGGAGCCTCCAACGTTCATTGGCAATGAATTATTTTAATGACGGGAGACTCTTACAAAAACAAAGCTCCTAAATCACAAAGCTTCTCAAGACATTGCGAAGGGCCATTTTCATCCTGTCCAAAGCGCCATTTGGCTCCCATGAACCAAACCGACACAGACAAAAGAAAATATAACCATTGCGAAAGCTTTTGTTGTAGAACCAACAGGTTTTGAGTTATAAGCCAAAAGCTAGCAATAAGAGGGGATTATTTTATTGGTAAACAACAGTTTTTACCAATTTAAGATTGTATGAAAGGTTAAGAAAATTGTTCAACCCTCAGATTTAAAAATTAAAAAACCTTTAACGCCATTTCTTTGACAGAGAGGCAATGATTGAAGTCCTTTAAATCAGAAGTATAACCTTTCTGTATAATGCAGGACTCAAAGTACAGTCTTAAGCATTACAAGCTTCACAAATATAGGATTTAACATTGCACCTGTGTGAATAAGAAGAGGCTCAAGTGGAGTCTGGAATCACAGCCAGGTAAATAATCCCTAGCCGAGATTAGGAAATCAGTCATACAAACGGTTTCATTACTATGTCAGTCAGAAGCTAATACAAGTAGCAAAGACATGAGCAAAACACAAGTACCATAACAATTTTTGTAGGATACATAGTAAGCCATAACAGTTCTTTCTTTGATAGTGAGATATTCCTATTGCAATAGCTACAAACTGGATGTTGACAACGCCAAAGGAGGGATCATTCAGTTATGCTGTTATTGTTTAAATTTTAAAAAATGTGTCCAAAGGATCTCTGCCACACACATGCATTGATGCATATGTCAACATCCACAAATATGAGACTGTGTGAATGTGCACACAGATGCAGTTGAGTGGAGTGGCTGACCCACCAACATCCTCTAATCCGTAGGCCGCAGCCATTCCAGATAGCATCTCCATGCCTGCTGTGGACAGCCCACACTTATTACCTGGGATATAATCATCTCCCATTTCTCTTTGCCTCTCCCTCTGGCTACACACAGGAGCACCTGTCAATCAAAGTGGCCACTAATGTGCTCCATATGAGACCGGACGAGCGGAGAATTCTGGAAATCCCATATTCTGCCCTTTTATTTACCCTCCTGATAGGTAGACAAATTTCCTTATTGACATGAGTAATGCGGTGATTCTTTTTCTAACAGACCAAATAGTGCTTATTTAAAGCAGCGGCGGTGATGGAGCGATAGATAGGGAAGCATGATGTTATAGATCTGCGGGGTCCGGTTGAGACTTCTTGTTTTGAAATAATTAAATGTGATCCCCCGTGCCCTTGATCCTGGGGGGTAAAGGAACACAAGCAGGTGAAATGAACCACATAATTGAAAAATCCAGAGTGCAATCCAAAACTAAGTGGCCTTCTGAAACCATACCACGGTGGGCACAACAAATTTAATAAATAACTGCTGGGCACTCCAGGGGGAGGTTAGGGAGGGGGGGGCTCTGCTGTCCCGTCAAAGGGGCCCAATGTTTCCAGGGGTCGCAGAGCGTCCGCCGGGAGCGGAGGTGACACCGAGTGTGTTGTCAAGCGTAAATCCCATTGCAGAAGGCCCTCGCGAGATGGGTGTCCATATATCAAAGGTCTCACTGACTCGGGCTGCCATTTGATCTCCACTCAGGAAATTCAAAATTCCAGGCAGATGAGAGGTGAAACTGAGAGGCCCTTAAGCCCAGCTTGTGCTAGTGATTAGGGGCAGCTGTTTCGATTCACATTTCGAAGGACTTGAACTCTGCAACCTGCCACATTTTTACGCGGAAAGACAGCGGCCATGGCCGTGATAGTTGTAGTCTAAGGCCAAGACGGGAGAGTAGGGGGGTCACGGAAATTATCTGAGTGATATAATAAAATGCATGTATGGAGTGTTCTATGTGTTTGCTTAATTATGGAAAGCCCTCAAAATCATTTTCATTCTCTCTTTTTTTCACAGACAAAAATAACTGTATTATAGCATGTAAATATGTTTCTTGGCATTTCCCCCTTAGACATTATTTAACAGTGAATTGAGAAGTATAGGACAGTGACTGTACAAGTCCAAATTACAGGGACATTACTTTTTTTTTTTCTCCAAAAATTACACATTTATATATTTTGTGGTTGTGTTATTAATGAAAATAGTAAGAATGTAACCTACTGATGTACTAATGTTTACGATGTAAACAGCAATGTTAATGTTAAAGGTCTTACTGGAAACAAATATTATTTTTAAATAATACATTATATTAACAGAGCCTTTAGAAAGGTGCCGAATAAAAGTATGGCTTTTCTAAAAAAAAAATTATTATGACTGTGAATTAATCATTTAAAAATTGTTGGCGGGTCCAAAATTAATGTTTTGTTTATCTCTGTGGAAGATATCTAATGTTTGGTTCCCACTTCTAACAAGGCTTCTGAGCCAATAGTAAAACAATGGTGGTATCACATGGTGTCTCTGGGTCGTCAGTTGTGGAAAAAAATTAATAAATGGCTGAGATTGATGGTAAGTGCCTGGCAACAACTTGTTGTGAAGTAAATTCAATGGAACGGGGGAGGGAGAATACAACATCTAGTGGCTGAATGTTATTCCAGGGTGACCACAACATCATACTTTGAAACCACCCCCCCTCTAGTAGCACAAGTCATTAGCCATTGGATAACAGAGGTAATAGTGTCACTAGTGTCTTTGGTGAAATGACTGAATGAAGGGACGTGAAATCTGAAGGATGTATAGGACAGATGCAAAAAAGGGTGGAGTGATAAAAGGCAGGACGTTGAGTTAAAGAGAGAGGGAGAGGTGTGTGACAGTCACAGAGAGAATGAGGGAACGGGTGCAGAGTGGCGCAGGCACATAAACGATTAGTCCCAAACATGAGCTGACAGCTGGATGCCTGACCTTGGCTGGATGTGAGCACAACAACCCCCAGCGTTCATTTACATCCTTTCCATGCCAAGTCATTTAGACACAATTCTTATTCCGGTGAAAAGGAGGAGGAAGAGGAGGCAACCTCAGGTCAACCCTTTTCTAAAAGACCTCCACCAGTCAGCCAAGTTCAGAGGCGTGGCTTAGAATGAGGTGCCGTTGGCATTATAGACAACCTTCACACCCCTCAGAGTCCTTTTGGGCAGACTGACACATTCACATTCAGAGTCATATTACTAAGTGTCAATGATGGGATGCTTAGAGGTGTTAGTGCGGAGAGTCTAGGCCCCCTATTTTTACTGCCATGTAAGTTGGGGAGATGCCCGGCTTATTAGACCATGATCTATCTGCTCTTAAACAGGCTTGGAGGTCATGCAACTGTTATGATCTAGGTCAAGGGTGAGCAGCTGACATGTCAATCGGGTGGATGACCACGCCAACTGACAGAGATAAATCATCAATATTAAAGACCTTGTTTATGTCCCATTTCATTTTCAAGAAGTCAGTCAATATAGGCCAAGATTACACCAAAACTCACCCCAAAAAACAGAGAGCAACATGACACCAAATAGACGTCAATACAGAAGTCTGTCTACTTTTCCCTCTGAGTGACCTTTCACTCCTATTTAACCTTTTGAACTGATTCTGCACCTACCTGTAGATAATCCTAATGATTCTCTTATCAGGGGGCAACAAGAGGGGCCAGTGAACCCCTTGACCTGCCTCAGATACCTACTGTAGTAAGTGTTTGTTTGAGGACACTTCTGAGAATCCATTCAAGGATCTAAGGCTCGTCACTCACACGAGATGACATAGGGGGTTGAACTACCCTCAGGGGTCGTACTGCTCTAATCTGAGGACTTTAAGGTGTTAACGGGCAAAACTACTATTAAAATGTTGGTGATTATTCCACTCTTTTGTTTCCCATAGTAATAAACAATTCTGTTCATAATTTGAACATAAAGCCTTTACCAGAAAGCAATGAATATCGAGAGGCAGCAGCATTTAATTGGATCAGCCATGCGGGCCCTGTGAACCCTGCTTTGCCATTCACCCAAGTGAGAGGAACCCTCTGCCAGGCCTTTCTGCCACCCTTATGTGCTGCGGGCCGTGCCCTGGATTTATGGCACATTTCACACTCCACCACCATGCAGAGAGCCTGTGATCTGGACCTATCACTGGGGCGTTAATTGGTCAACCTCTGCCAATAAGCAAGACAAATAACTTGTGATTGCCTGAGCTTTCCTGAGGTACTGTAGAGATGACATCCCTCATTTTCAAGGGTCCAGGGTATGCTTGTGTGTGCTTGCGTGTGAACACACTCCAGCCGGCAGGTGGGGGAGATTTCCAAACTAGCAGGAAATGAGAAGTGGAGTGTTTCAGGTATTACCACCGTCATGTTCCCATCCCCTGGGGCTGAATTAGACTCACATGTGACTGAGCAGAGTGCTGTCTCTGTCTGTGTGTCTGTGTGTGTGTGTGTGTGTGTGTGTGTGTGTGTTGGTCAGTCAGCTTGTTCCTGCACCTGTCTGCGCTCCATATTGAAGTGTACATGTGTGGGATGTGGTTGTATTCAGAGGAGCAGAGGGAAAAGTAAGAGTGGTGTTTAAAGCTCAGCACTGACATGAGGAGTGTGTCAGACTGAGATACACTGTGGCGCGCAGTGTTCTTTTCACCGAGCAGTGGACTTACTTTGGTTAGTACAAGTGCACAAGACATTTTCTGAAATAAACCCTGACTTGTTCCCACATGTTGTTTTTTCCACCTCTCTCAGTTTCCCTCTCTCTCTCTCTGCTGTGTCTATTTTCATTACATTCGACATAAACAAGGGGAACTAATTTCACACCAGGTGAGGGAATGTGACCTTCTTTGCTCTGCTGAGATGAACAGTGTGTGTGTGGGCATGTGTGCACCATGCTAATTTAAAAGTATATCATCAGCTAATATATCGCATATTCCAAAAAATTTTATTTGCTTCCTCGGATGCCACAACAACATGTAATTGCACCACACTGTGTAACAATGCATGTAATACTGTCATTCTGTCAATTATCTCCGTTAAGCGTGGACATTTTCTGAGCTTGGTTAACCCCAAATGTTAGCGTCTAACGCGGAGCGGCACATCAAGCACGAGGCCCAGTAACCGTAACTCAGCCCAGTCTTGCGGCTCTGAAATTCCTCCAACTTTATTGTGTTAGGGCTAATTATTTTTAATGTGCTGTGTTGTAAACTATTACTTTAGGAAGACCCCGTTCTAATCACCCATGGGCTTGTTTATATAAACTGGTAAATTGGTTAACGACAGTGAGTCTCCTGCTCTCTTATTCGTTTCGTCCGGGCCTAGTCAAAGAGTGTTTGTGCAGTTGCAGATGGGCAGTAAATCAAACTCACTGTAGCATTAGAGCGCAGCCAAGACTCTGGCTTTTGTTTCCAATTGAGACTATGTATGCGTTTGACCCTGAACGAATGAACCACACTCCACTTCAAAAGAGGTTGCCACTGAAGTTGATTTTACAATCACAAAATGTACATCACTCGATACCCCGGCGAAGCTACAGTTTAACTCAAACAAGCAACACATGTTAGGCTCTTTATTTGTACCCTTAGAGATGTATGCACATGTGCGTATGTGCATGTTTTGAGTGCAGGGAGAGACGAGATAAACTACAACTGAATCTAAAAATGTATCCTTTGTCTCGTCCTGGAAGTCTCGCTGCTTCCCCATTGACACCAATGTAGCGGTGACAAAAAGAGCCATTGATATAATCTTCGACCATGACAGGCATTAAAGGGCCTAATTCAGCCCGCTCCTGTATTAAGCAACTCTAAAGCTGATTTCAATTGCCAGCTCCTCAGTGGGGGGGCAGCAAGGAAGCAGACAGACAAGGGAGGAAGGAGAGAAGCAAGCAGAATCTAGCTGGCAGGCAGAGTGGAGCACCCACCCTCAGCCCAGAGCCTGTAAACTCAGATTAGGGGGTGGATCAAAGCCTGGATTTAATCTGGGCCACTGGGCAAGGGCGGGGATTATGGCACCGTGGCACTGTGTGGCACCGAGGTTTGCCCTCGCCGCACACACGTGGATGTGTGTATGAAAATGCACGCGTTGAGCCTATTCATGTGCAAACAGGAATGCGTGCGCACACACACATATACAGATACAGTATGCTGCTTTGAATCAATAACCAAGGAGGTGATCAAAGTTTAAACCCTGATCCATCTCTCAGGAACGGCCACAGGCAAAAGGAAGACACTAGGCGACTGTGACATCGAGGGAAGAGGAAGTGTAAAAGGCGAAGGAGGGCTTAGAAATGAATGTTAAGGGTTGACAAAAGGCAAAAAAGCTCCGTAACCTCCACTCTCCACCCACGACTCCATACAACCCCCCAAAACACTCGATTTGACACACAAACTCTTTCTTACACAATCTCCAAACACACCATTACAGACACCCATACAGTATCATACTACTATGAGAATAGGGATAAGAACAGCCTTACCTTGTTTTCCCTCTCTACAAGACCTGAGCATTAATTTAACAGAGGGTGTAACTCTTCCCGGCACACCCTCACCGCCAGTAGGCCTTCCACATAAACAATTAATCCACCGTAAAGTTCCATTTATGACACTAAAGGCGTTCACTCTCGCCTTTTTTATAGATTTTTTGTCAACCTTGTTAATCAGCTTCAGCAAACTTGATTGTAACGCTCTAAATCTGATAATGTGTCTTTGTGGGCTTATTGCGATGCACCTGATACACTGTGTAATTATTAGTTGTATATACATAGTCACAGTAAACATAAGCATGGAAACACATTTGCACTAGAACTGCTGCGTAGCTCAAAATTGTACACCAAGCTTGATAATTAGCAAGTGTAGCTATGTGAAACAGATGTGCACTTAATTTAACATTATGTATGAAAAAATGTTTTTTTCCCAGACACTTTTGTCTCGCTATAAGACCTCCCCTTGTTAGAGGTGAACTTCACAAGTTGTTTTGATCGCTGAGTCAGTTTGTAATGTGCCTTTGGGGTGTATCTGAATTCAGCCTTCCCCCAAATCTACCCACGTACCCCTGAGGCAAAGCTCTGAATGTCTTTAAAGGAGTAATGGGGAGACGTGCCAGTGTAACGTAGTGTGCTGACTTTTCTTCAGTCCTCCTAGACTTCTCCCCCTCCTGTCTCATCTCTGTCTCCTCTTCTCTCACACACAGAGTACTTATTATAGTACATACGCACACACACACACACACAAACAGACCCTTGCTTTGCTGGTTTTACTTGATTAAAGTCGGAGCGTTGGGGTCTTGGCTGTGCTCTGTCTGGGACAAAGAGCAATATTTGTGGGGTCCGTTCTCCCTCAAAGACCCTCTTGTCAGGGGAGGCCCAGAGAGAGCGCTGGGGGAGCACAGACAAGCTAAAGGCCAGGCCATTTATCATAGTCTGCCGAATGAAAGAACCTAAATGTCTCTTTCTTCCTCCCATCTCTTTCTCCCTTCCCATTTCTCCCTTCTCTCTTTTTTTTTCCACTCTCCTTCCCCTCATCTTCTTTCCTCCCCTTTGTCCAAATCCAGTGGGAGTAGGGTAATAGCAGCTCGCTGGCGTTGCTTGTAACCGAGCGGAGATTGGAGGAGCTGCTTGGACCCGGGCCCCTCTCACGCTGGGGCCCTGGCGCTTTTTTTGTGTGTCGCGGGGTGATTTGTCAGGCTGCGGTGGCAGAAGTCGAGCCCCCGAGGTTGAAAGGCTATGACCCCAGGAGTGCTGAGTGTGTGTGTGTGTGTGTGTGTGTGTGTGTGTGTGTGTGCAGTGCTGGAGATCCGCCCCGGGCTCAGGCCATAATAGACCTGAGCCCAAAAGAATGGGCATCCAGGCTGGGCCAGGGGACCACAAAGGCCTCATCTCCATACTTCAGGTAGACACACTGCGATAGGAACTGACAGGGGCGTGACAGACTCAATGGTAGTGGGGTATGGTGGAGGGGCGACACTCTGTGTGACTGTGTTTCTGAAGATGGCGACTGATGGGAACGTTTACCGCTTGCCTCCACTCTTCCTGGCCCTGACTGAGAAAAATCAATAACTACTAATCTCTCCCAACATAATAAAAAACAAAACAGTAAACAATGGCTTTGTTTACCCATCTGTGTGTATACCCCCTCTGCGCCTTTGTGTGGGTCGCTGGCCTGCATACGAACAGGGCAGAGGGCACACACACACACACACACACACACACACACACACACACACACACACACACACACACACACACACACACACACACACACACACACACACACACACACACACACACACACACACACACACACACACACACACACACACACACACACACACACACACACACACACACACACACACACACACACACACACACACACACACACACACACACACACACACACACACACACACACACACACACACACACACACACACACACACACACACACACACACACACACACACACACACACACACACACACACAGAAAGGCTGACAGCTGACACACTGGGCCAGCTCCGAGTCATGCTTCCCTCCTTCCCTGCCTCTCTCTCTCTCTCTCTCTCTCTCTCTCAGCCTCTCCCTTTGTCATTAAAGAAGGAAACACTTTCTCACTCGGTTTGTTTGTTTACTGGTTCCCACCTCTCTTTGGGGAGTTAGGAGCAGAAACAGAATTCGTTCTCAGCTGGCCGCCTGCCTCGTCCCTGAACACACCCCACTTCTTCTTCTCTTCCTCTCCTCTTCTCTCGCTCAGCATCCTCTCAGCATGGATGAGTAGATTACATATGCTTCCTTTCTGAATGAGTTCACTCGTAAATAATGGATTGATTTATTGTGTGTCTGTACAACTCTCAAGGATTTTTTTTTCTTTTCAGTCGGAGTGTCACAGTGGTGGTTTAGTTTGTCGCTGAGGGAGAGCTAAATCAGGGCTAGATAAGCGCTTAGAGGAAGGGCAAGGGGCTGCTTTAAGTGTGTTTGCAGCGCATACATGTGTGATGACGCATATGATAAAGAAACCTGATGGAGTTGAATTCAACAAGTTTTCTAACTCCCGAAGCATTCTGTATGAACCTTCATCGAAATGCTTGGTTGAGTCATCAAACTCTTTCCAAAAAAAAAAAAAAAGCAGCATTGGAAGCAGATGCTGCTTTCTATAAATACAGGACCAGAGGGTGGAGGGTGAAGGCCTCCCTGTACTGTCCTTCAGAATACTATCTGGAAGCATTTATGATCCGCCAACACAAAATAGAAACAGAGCAAGCGAGGGAGAAATGAGAATAACAAAATGTGAGAACGAGTAACGAGCAGGAAGAGAAAGTGAGAGAGAAAAGTATGAAAGTTGTATAAAAAACAGAGGCAGAGAAAAGGGGGAAATATTTTTTCTACCCAGTACAGGAATGCTGTAATGCTGCCAGGTTGGCCAAAGGCTAAGTGACAGCGACCCTCCTGCTTCCTGGTCTAAGGTCACACGCTGCTGTGTCCGTGACAGAGCCTGGATGTACTCAGAGAATGGGCCGCGGCAAAGGCTAAAGTCGACGCAATTATGAAGCAATTACTGTAATGATCTCCAATGAAACCTGTTATGGCATTGTTAAGGCCGGAACAAAAGGATGGGCACTCCCAATTGTTCCCTAGAATGGACTCTTTTCACATTACACAGGGTGAGGAGAAGGGGGAGGCAGGAGGGGAGGGAAGATGAGAGAAAGAGAGGGACTGAACGGGGATAGAGTTAGAGCTGTGACCTGTTCTTGAATTTCCGTTATCCGTTGTAGTCTGTGTTTGTGTATGCGTGTGGGTAACTAGACAGAGAAGGACTTTGATAGTGTTTAGCAAAAAGGGACAGAAGGATCTAGAAAAGGAGAAGGGGGGTAAGTCGGGGGGGTTATTGGAAGATGAATGGCCTCTAAGATAAATGCATGCAGGCCAGAGAGGGCCGACCCCCACTCTATACCGCCCCACTACCATGACATCAGAACAGAAGGGGAAAGCATCTCCTCTTTGTGGAAGAGCCTAATTTAATTTGTACCTTCCAACGAGGGGTAAATATGTTTGAACTGTCTCGCTGAGCCCGCGGTCGCCCGATCAGGTTCTCACGGGAAACTGCTCGGAGCAGGATATCAAGCCCCACTGCATCACAACTTCACTTTCTAAACTAATCTAATTTCTGGGCTCTTCTTTTCTTTCACTCCCCTCCCCTCGCTCCATCTGTTCCTGCGCTGCTCTCCTCTCGCGAGGCTGTCACTCCCTGCTGTCCATGCTTCGTGTCATTCCGGCTCCCGGCGTTCCCCGGGGATGATCCCTGTGACCTTCTCCCTGTCTTACTGGAATTTGACGTCAAAGGTCTCGTTGCTAAGAATGGAGTTTTGTTTAGTAACAAATATGACCCTTTGCCTTTGCTTCTGCTGTCTCGCCCTCACTGTTTCTCTCACTCCGACTTTACAACTTGCTTATTCACTCTTACACTCTTTTCCATCTCGTTTTCTCTCTCTATCCGTCACTTTCCATCTCTTCTTCCCCAGCATCAATGGATCTTCCTTTCTCTGCCTCTCTGCCCCCTGGTCTCGCCTCTCGTCTCTCCCTGGCTATCTCATGTATTATTTCAGTCTACAGGGGCTCAGGGTGGAAATGAAATATGGCGGCCAAGCCTCAACGGGCATGCTCATATTCTGTGTAATTACCTCGGGCTGAGGACCGGGGCTCGGCTCAGTATCTATAAATCTGTGCCTCTCACTGGCCCCAGCCGCCTTTTGAAACCCTACCCTGCCGACGCATTGTGGTGAGACTATGACCCATGACCTTTCACACCGCCAGGGCTGCTGGGAGTGACCTGTGACCCCACGTTGGGCTCTCTCAGAGTCTGCTCAGTCTGACCCCTCCGAGCCTCGTGACCTCCCAAGTCACAGCTGTGCCTGATCTGTCCTTAGGGGCCGGAAAGGAACACGTCAAATGGGGGTTTTTCGGTGCTGTGTGGGTGTGCATGTGTGTGCGGATGGGAGCGGGGTGCGCGACTGTTTGTGTATGTGTCTGTATATCCTCGCCTCTTCCCTCTGCAAGGACCCTCACAGGGGAGTGTATACATAGAGATAGGTGGGTTACCAAAACAGCGTGTCTCTTACAGCCAAGGCCACGACATGTAGACGGGGTCAGACAATCTATCAATCATGCATACAAAGGTCATGGAGCCCTAATGGTGGCGTGTCTGTATGCAATGCTAATGTCATCTGTTAAAAACATATACTCACAGATGATTTATCGCAATGTATTGATCCGTTAAGATACATCCTATATCCACAATTATGGAGAAAGTCTCAGAAATGTATATGTCTGATGGCATGGAGATTTAATGAGGCACATGGGTATGGGTCACTTAGTGTCTGCTGTTATTAGCTGATTCTTCTGACCCCCAGGATGTAGGCGCCATTTCAATGTGCCAGTCCTTATCTCCTTCTCTATTTTCATTTTCACTTCCCTTTTCTAATCAGAGGTGGAAATTGACGCCTGAATTCACCCTTCTCTGCTTTTCTCCACCTCTCTCTTCATCCCGCTCTTGGCCTTTGGAGTAATATGTTTGACCATAGAAATCTTTCACTACCTCTGCCCCCATGCCCTCTGCCTCCTCATGTCAGCCTCAACAAGAGCAGAGGGGCACGTGCTGGACCAAAGAGGGCTCTCCTCTTCTTCCTAACCATTTCTTCTTCCTCTTCAGTGCCCTGCAGTTCCACCTTCCCTTTTCCTGCGTTCATGCTCCCTGTATGCTCTCTCCCCCATTGGCCTTCAGAGCCCCGTGTCCGACCAGAGCGGGGCCTCTGTGACCTGCAGCTGTGTTTACTGTCAACACAGACCAGTGTTAGGACAGCTGGGAGAACAAGAGAAGGCCAGACAGTAGAGAGCACGAGTGCACATAGGCTGGACAGCACATGCGCACCCATGAACCCACACACATGCACTTGCACACGTGAGTAAAAACACGCACAAACATAAATTCATCTTATACACACACACTCAAATAAATGAGCAATTTCAGTGGCATGAATATTCACAAGCAGCTAAAGTAGCAAGTGTTTGTATGGGTATGTGATGGTGTGGTGTCACCGTAACCTTTCCCCTGTTTCAGTTTTGGAGCGGTGTTGAAGGCATCGTGGCTCTGGTGACACACCTTAGGAAGGTTATGGCCTGCTCCATTACACTCAACTCAGCGGAACAAACGTGGGCGCCTTCTTATTTGTGTTCGCATAGGGGATGCGTAGGATGGTACGTGTGGGAAAAGTGTGCACCTCGGATGGCTTCTTCCTTTACCCCCCCCCCCGACACACACACACAGAAAAAAACGTGGTCACACAGAACGGTGGTGAAATGTTGCATACTCAAATATCCTTTCCTACTTAATTATTTTTCCCCCTCTTCCTGCACGCCAGCTGATTCAGTGGGACAGACCCTGGTTCACACAGTCCGCATCCTGTCTTGCACTGACACACCATCACAAACACGCACACACATACTTCATACCAGTGCTTTAATACATTTCCCTGGGATTTAAACTTCCATGGGAGCCTGCAAACCCCACCATAGTTGTGGTATGACTCTCCCCATGTGTCCTGTCAGGCCTGGGAGAGAGGAAGCTCCATTAGTTAGCATGATGGGGGAAATTCCCCTTGCTAGCATCGAGCGCCATATCACAAATAACTTTTAACTGGCCATGTGGATGATACCATTAATGATCTCACTAATGATGACTAAAAACATTAAAAGATATTCACATCGGTTACTGCTTCCTGGTGGCAGAGAGTCAGTGCATTTCTGCTGACGGGGCGTCTAATCATCCTCGTCTATATCATCTATCCATGTGACTAACTCTATCAGGCTGAGATCCGCCACTCCTAAAAAAGTATTGACACTTCCTCATTGCTATTGACACAACTTATCAGGCGTCAAGGACACCATCCTGAGAGGATATTGACATCCTGCTTTTAGTCGCATTGATGTTGCATATGCTGACGACACCTGCACACTTTTTCCTCCACCGTTCGCCGCAGACGTGCATCCAACTTGGCATCCAACTTGGCATCCACAAATAAGTGAACTTACATGCACCCTCATCACCTGTAAACCAGATCTGTTGTGTTTTCCTATGCATCTATACTCTCTCCATCTCTTTCCCTATGGTATGGTTTCCATGGAAACAGAGATTGTGGAAAAAAAAAAAATACTGTATCGAGAGTGAGTGAGTTATTTTTTTCTTCCAATTTCTCTCTCACTCTTCTGCTCCGTCTCTCTCCCTCCCTCGTTCACTGAAAGTCAAGCAGTGTGTGGAGCGATCAATATCATTAATCAACACAACTCAACAGCACTCAGCTCTGCGGGGAGAGATGAAGAGGCACGGGGGAATGTCAACATGCCGGCCTGGAGTAGTCTTAACCAATGATACATATCACACATCACATGGATGAGAGCAGGGGCGAGGAAGGAGAGACAGAGAGGGACCCGGAGAGGCAGACAGAGAGAGACAGATAACTGAAGAATGGAAGTACGCTTTCTAGGTAGAGGTGGAGAGAGAGCGAGCGAGCAAAAAGGAAAGAGAGAGAGATGGAGGTGGAGAGATAGAGGAGTTATTACTTGGTTGTCACCTACAGTCTAAAATCCCATATGACATCAGCAGTGAAGTGGTGACGGAGGTGGAGCGTTCATTTATCTGACTCACTCTGAGGTATGAGTACAGTCAATAAGTACAGTCACTATTACACCATCTACTGGAGCTGCTACCAGCTGCTGAAACAAATACCTCTCCATCACTGTCCACTGACCGAGATACTAAAACAAAATGGTCAATCATAGATACCCTAATCTGAAACAAAACACTGCAATACATAATATACAATTACACTGTAAATATGCTGGTGTGGTGTTACTTTTTCAGATTGGTTAGAATGAGTTGAGGTGAAGTGAAAGAGGTGTAATCGGATTACTGGAAGAAATATGATGGAAGTCAGATAAAAAAATAGTGAAAGTTAATCACAATTTCCAAGAGCCGAAGCTGAGATTTAAAAAGCTTGTTTTGTCAAACTTAAATAGTCCAAAACTTTAAGATATTCAGCTTACTTTCACAGAAAATTAATAAAACCAGCATGTTTGAGAAGCCAGGACCAGTAATTTTTGAGAGGCATTTTTGCATTAAAAATTTACTGAAATTGTTGCAGATTTCTTTTCTGTCAATCAACTAAATCGATTCAGCTATACTTTTTAGCTTAAAGCAGCAGTGGGTAGAACTGGAGCAAATATGATTAAAAAAAGTTATTTTTATGAAATGGTCACTATATCCTGACAGTAGTGCATGAGACAGGTAATCTGAAAAAAAAAACATGTTCCTCTGTGTCCTCCGGTGCTCCTAATGGCATCTGCAAGATTTCACAGACCGGAGGTAAACAACCAATCAGAGCCGAGCTGGAGCCTGCCGTCTCTGAGCAGCTGTCAATCACTCATAAACTCTGATCAAACGGTCAAACTAGGCAGCGCTAATCAAATATGAATCAATATTCTGTTACTGTAATGACTATTTCAAGCATTAAATGTTTTCAGAAACATATCGTAGTGTACTGTTTAGCTTTAAAATGAGGAAGTTTGTGACCCGGCAGCCATGTTGAGATCAGGTGAGGATATACCAAGCACCGCCCACCAGCCGGAGCAAACTTTGTCATTTTACAGCTAAACAGTACACTACAAGATGTTTCTGAAAACATTTTAGGCGAGAAATAGGCATTACAGTAACAGAATATTGATTAATATTTGATCAGTAATGCCTAGTTTGACCGGAGTTTGCGATTGATTGACAGCTGCCTCTATTGAATGAACAGTCAATAGGAACGCTCTCTCTGACATGACGTGTGATTGGCCAAAGTCTCCTGTCATGGGCTAGATTTTTGAAAGCCTGAAAACAGAGCTATGAGGAGGTGGAAAAGTGTAGTTATCTCTCAGAAAACTTGAATTACAATATGCTGAAAGGTTATTATCAAATTTTTGTCCAATGATGCCAAAAACATTCTGCCTACCGCATGTTTAACCACCAAATCAATACCAACTTACTGCTTACACATATTTCTGTCCTACATCTGTAACACAACAACTACGCATAATATTTAACTTGACTACCTGTGAACTACCACAACTTAAACCTAGAATCACAAGCAATGCTTCTGATCCATCACACTATACTTCTTTCTGATTCAGAAATAGCTAATTTTATTCCCATCTGACAGGTATAACACCTTTTCATCACATTTGTCCCTGCAGCATCCCATCGGAAACAAGACTGGGCACACTTTTTTGATAGCTCACTCTCGCTTCTTGACATAACAGCACCTGGAAAAGAGGCACTGTAGCATCTCAAGTTGGTGTGAGGCCAAAGTAGACAGCATAGTGACTATTACTTTATGCTAGAGGGCAGTACAATAAGGATCATTTTTTTTTGTTTTTGTACTGGAGATACTAAAAAAATGGTAAATATTAAAGTAAAATTACATTGCAGGTCTATTTATTGCAAAAACATGATGTAGACTTTACTTATTTTTTTTAAAGTAGCGGAGATAGGGAAAGCATCTAACGTCATTGGGAAACACATTTGCCTACGTTCCCAATGGTTGAGATTTGAATGTTATGGAAATGATAACGCCTTATTTTCCCAGTGAACCCAAGTCTTGCCTCAAAGAGTCGGCTCATAATGATGGGAGAACTGTAGAGGCAGAAGGAGACATCTCTTGGCGTGCTGGTGAAGAAACAAAGGAGCGCTTTCTTACAGTCACTCTCACCCAGTCAGCTTTCATATCACTTTTTCCTCCACAGCCTTTAACTGACGAGTTCCCATAATAAACACGCTGAGAAGAAAAAAGGTGATATGAGTAGCGGTGGTTGGGAGTCAAACAGGATAATGTAAAAATTGACAGATTCGTCAATATGCTGCATTAAGTCGGGGAAGCCATTTCCATTTATAAAGTCAAAATAAAGAATGTGATTTCTTGCTCGTAGCTCGCTCAACTCACCCACTCACTCACTCTCTCGCTCCCTCATTATCTCACTCTTCCCTTCATTTACAGTTGTTTTAGTTACTGAATAACTTATCCCTCGCTGCATCTCTACCTCTAACTCGCTTCTCCTCCCTCTCTGAGTGTAGGAGAGATAACTACTGTGGAGTTGACAGCGGAAGTGGTCCTGTACTGTGGGCCCGGGGTGGGAGGTGAGTGGGAGGCTTGGTGTAGCATGTCAGCCATGCTGTTGGCAGCGGGACTTGCCAGCTCGACTTAGCGCTGCCCTGGAGTTGCGCTAAAGAACTCCAACAACTCCGAGGTAAAAGTTGATTTTCTCTCTTCAGTCATACAATGGCTCCAAGCCAAGAATGGCTCCATGCAATTTACTTTTTCCATCCTGGCTCATTAATTTTTCAAATATCCATATTACAATGTACAGATGAGTGTAAGGAACATACTGTAATAGATTCATTTTGAAATTAATAGCAAAGAAAAATCGTCTTTTCTAAACAATAAGAACAAGTGAGTGACGATAAAAAAAAAAAAACGTGTTAAACAAATAGTTTCAAATAATTCTTTTTTATTCAGATTGTTATGCTGCATTTGTTAGTAACCTCTCAGAAGGCAAGGCCCAGAATGTAATGTCAGCATTGCTGCGCGAATCGCTGGCTCTTTAGCTCAAAGCCGAGCATTCAGATCTGTGGGATTGGGCTGTGCACGGTACACATGCTCCGAGGGAGCACAGCACACCCAGGCAGATTTAGAGTCTTGTTTGTTTATTTCCTCTAAGTGTGCGAGACAGAATGCTTTCCCGCATTAATATTCAGCATCAACTCATACACAACAAGGAAAGGAGAAGATAGAGAGCAGGAGAGAGAGAGAGAAAGAGAGAGAGAGAGATGGAGGTATGGAGGCGGACCTCCTTGCGCTGCTGCTCCGTGAGGAGGCAGATTATTTAAAGACTGATTGAGACGCCAACGTCAGACGGATTGGGAGCGTGAAGGCAATCAGCGAACAGATAAGGAGCTGTTACCTGAAGACGCAGCACTGTGCTGGCTGGTTGGGTAGTCCTCCCTGCACTGTCTGATAACAGCCTACTTTTAATGACCAGTGAAAGCTGGCAGGAGACGGACACTAAACAGATCAACCTCTCCTCCCCTCCGGCTGCGCCTGGCTCTGCTCACTAGATATACTAACCCCCCCCCCCTCCTCTCATTCCATCCATCCATTCCTCCTGTAGTCTATCTCTCCATCCTGCCATTCCACCATCCACCTATCCCTCAAGCAATGCTAAAGGCAACGCTGCCAACATGCACTGCAGCCAAGAGCCATGTAAATACAAGAACGCATATCCATGTGCACAGATATCCATTCGCATTGGAGACAATACTCATATTTTCCTTTTTGAGATGCTTCTTTTTATTTGTGTAACCATTAGACATATAGAATTCATAAAACAACACACACATACACACACAATAATTCACACAAAAGCATTCTCATAAACCTCTTCACTTTAAAAGGTAGGCACTTCTTGCGTTTGCTCCGTCTTGGTGGATTACAATTAGCCAGGGATTCTCCTGCAGGGCATAAATGTGTTGCTTTCAGATACAGGGATCCATTTGACTCTAATGTAATTATTGTACAGAGGCTCCTGGTGCCCTCGCCAGCCACAGATTAAGGGCGCTCTCGCCCACCACTTGCTCTCACCTTTGGCTCCTCAGCTGAAACCATGCTAAACAGTCTTGCTCATTCTCCTCCTTCTCTCTCTCTCACTCCATCTCTTTCCAAGCTCTCTTCCAATAACATAACCCTCCCCGACGCCTCTGCCTTTGTCTATTTGCTCTCAGCCTCCAGGCCAAGTAAGCTGATAGGCTGTCAGGGGTCAGCTGGCTGTGAGTGATTGGCTTAATGGGCAAGGCCAGAGCTTCTGCCTGGGAGCCAATGAGGAATAGCAGCCTGGCCTGTACCCCCTTGTTGACCTCCGCTAGCCCACAGCAACGCCGACACGCCTCTGCAAACACAGCCTGGGGTGGGAGCACCGGGTAGCTGCCAACAGGGGTCCCCCACACACATTCACACACACAACTAGTCACGTGCAAAATCACACACAATTGCACACACACACACACTATGAGATTATACATCTGGTTGCCAAGTGAGGATCCCTCACATCTCTGCCACCTTTTCACTTTCCCTTTCTCTGTCTCTTTATCCCTCGCTTTCTTTCATTCCCTCTGTCTTATCCTTTCTCTGCCCATCGCCCCCTCATCCTAACTCTGTCTTTGTGAAACACAGTTCTCGCATCAAAGTGGGAGAAATATTAATCCGAGCAGAAGTATCTGCTCCGAGTGTAGGGATCAAGAACCAGGTCGAGGATAGGTGGAGGGGGGAGAGACGCGAGGAGAGAGAGAGAGAAGTGGGGGTGAATGGCAGACAGAAAGACCGAAAAATGGATGGGGGATGTAAAGCAGCACATTTCGCAGCCTGACTTGGAAGCCCCTACACAACAATTATGGTTCACTAATCTCCAAGTATAATACAAGGTCTCACACACTATGGCTTTCTGCCTTGCGATTACCATATTCGTACATCATATCATCATACAGATGTGTTTAACACACAAAATAATGGACCAAACACTGTAAATATTTAAACATAAAAAGTGAAAACAACAAATGGTCATTTATATAGGTTTTTATATAGATTCCCAACAGCTTTAATGTTCAATCAAAGCATTTTTTGTAACTTCTCCGTCTGCTTTCACCTCTCTCCATTCTCCTATTACAAAATACAGGTAAGGTATTCCACAAGAAATAAAGAAGAAAGATTATTTTCAGCCCTACATACTTGTCTTTGAAAAAGATTCATCCCCCAGTTGTGTGAGATAATGAGACGCACAGACAGACGGGTAACGGCGATGGCGACACCTGTGTCTATACAATCACACATAGCATTTAGCCAGTGAATAGTATGTTTTAAATGGCTATGGCAGGCATTGCCAGGCATTCCATATGTTAAGAGTGGGTGTATGTGTTAATGAGCACGGGGACACATGGAATGACACACAACAGGTCCATTCAAAGAAATGTTTTTTCTATATGCAGCGCCACATACTATGTGTAAGTCACCAGTGTGATTCCACTTGCCTAAGCTAAGGTACAAGTATGGCCAAATAAGCAAATTGTAAATTCTAACCAACATTCCCATCCATCTGTGATTCACATGAGCTGTCAGTTAGCGCTGACATTCATTAAACTAAACATCAAGTAATACCACACTTAACCCCAGGGAAAACACATGGCCGGCCAGCGTGCAGAGAGAGGCATTACAGTGAGTGTCAGAATAATATCTGAACCTCCCACTTTCTCTCGTCAGGACTGACCTTGTGTAAACACTGGAGGAACGGGTAATGCTCCTCAGATGTGATCTAATTGCAGTGTGCGGCTGTATGTGTGCGCGTGTGCATGTGTGTTGCCTGTTTAGCAAGAGGTGGGTTGTGCACTGACGGGCGCTAATGTGTACAAGCCAGTACAGAGGTGATGAGGGTCGAGCACCGCGATGCACACACAGCACGATGGGCAATAGAAAAATTATGAATTCTAAGTTTTTTATGATCTTGTGTTTTTTTTTTCTGAAATAGCTTTGCAAAATTATTTTCCAATCAGAATAACTATAAATTAATAAATATAAATATATATAAATAATACAATTATTTCATTAAGCAAAATAAAGCATTTTAAAAATGCTTTATTAATAAAAACAAAGGCTTGTATAATTGCAAATCAGGGCTGTTGTAGATAAAAAAAAAATAATAATTATGGCGCCGAGGGAAGGGGGTAATATTCCGAGATAAGAAAAACACTATTTCTCATTACGACGGATTTGAAGTCCACTCTAATTCCAAATGTTTTCCTCGTAAATTTGTGAATTTTTTCTCGTAAATTTGCCACTTTAATCTCAGAGAATATTAAAGTTTTTTTACGACTTGGAAATTCTGAACTTTTTCTTGGAATATTACCCCCCCTCTCTCCCAGCTCCGTAATTTATTTATTTATTTTTTTTACCTACAATGGCCCTAATATGCTGTATATATGGCATAAAACTGTGTGGATTTAGAATTTCTGAAATTCAAAATATGTAGTGCAATAAGTAATAAATGTGTAATTAAAGTAGATGTATGTCTGGTCTGTTTCCCATGGAAACTGCTCGCAGAATATTATATCACTCTAAACAGATATTGCAAACATTTTTAACATTAGAGGGAATTTATGGTGTACATTTGTTAGACAGTTAAATAAACGTTACTATAATAAACACAATATTTAGGACTGTAATACGATGTCATAAGTGGTTAATGATAAGAACCTCTGAACTTTGTCTGAATCCTCAATTGGTGTTAGTTTCCTCCTTCCTTTTTACAGAATTGTTCTTCGTCTCTTCCCTTTTTCAAGAAACGCATCAAAACACATTGACATTAACCACCCTCATCCACATGTCTTTATCTGCCTGTGCCCGCTGAGGCAACAACAATGGAGTCCCCAGTCAAATTGGGAAAACTCAGCAAGGATGGAACAGTAAATCGAGAGTACTTTATCCACACACACACAAACACACACACGTGCATACAACGAGCAGAATCACTACAACCCATGGCTTTTTTTTTTCTTGATGGAAAAAAAACAAGCTGTTGCTTTACAAGAGAAGATGATATATTTCTTATTTAATGCAATAAAGCAGAAGACAAGGTGTGCAACATGTGCTTGCCTGTACTGAAACTGTGAAACTGCAAACTCTTTCAGAAGGTCACCAGTTTAGTCTGGTATTGCAAATGGCACTAAATGTCTTGGTGGTACATCTACCACAGCATACCAGCTCACCTGCATACAAGTGAATAGATGACAAAATAAATGCACATATAAATCCACATTGATATTAACTATAATGGTTTCTTTTGTATCAAACAAAACTTATACGGTATATTCAGCATATGGCCCAACAACACACAGCACAAAATGTGCAAATGCGTACATAGTTTTTTTCCCTCTTTTCTGAGCATCTTTCTCACACCAAGTACCATGTAACTTCTCACCCTCCCAATACCCACTCTCTCCTGAAGAGATCCAAACAGGGCCTCTCGTCCACACAAGCATAATTAATAAAACAAATACACCTCATTGAGTCACAGAGAAGCTAAACACAATTAGCTGTTTTTGTTGGAATTGCTGCAAGAGATTAGTTTGGATCCATAATAAGTTTACACATCGTGGTGCCAGCGAAGCTGCAATGCATTAAAACCTAAACACAAAACCAAAAGGACAAATAAATCCCTCGTAAGGTAAACAACCAAGCATGACGGAATGGACCAAACAGACTAAATATTAAACTGGGTAAACAACGCTTGCACAATGCTCAGCTCCAAGTTTAGAAATATTTTTAAAAAATCATGTGCTTTCTATTATAGATTTGATATGGGTATAGTTGTATTTGTTTTGTAAAGTGCATGCCTGCTTTGGCATCAACGTGCTGTGTCGGTGTTTGCGTATCATATTATGTTTGCATACTGACTGAAGATGTTTCCCATCTGCTTAAAAAAAATGTTGCTCAGATATGTATCACTTTAAAATTCTTTAAAATAGAAAAGCAAAGAAGAAAAGATGAAATAACAAACAATAAACCACCACCTAACAATACAACTTGTTATTTCAACATGTTCTCTTTCATGCTGGCCAGTATGTTCATTTAATTTGACAGCAAGTTTGAACTAGGCTGTGCTTTAATGGACAATGGACCTGGACCACAGATGGTTGGATGTGTTGAGACTGTATACTACTATATCCATTTAATACATGAGTTTTAATTCCTGTTTAAGTTTTGACCAATCTGTTGCTGCATTAATAAGGTTTACAGTTGAATTGTAATTCCTGTTAATTTGAAGATTTTTTACCAAGTTGGTAAAGTTGGTGTACAATTTATAATTTTAATAATTAATATCAATTCAGTAAATTTATATCCATGTATTTATTTGTTACATTTTGTTTTACAAAGTTAGGAAACCAATGTTTAAGTCAAGCTTGATGTTTCCTTACACATAATAGAATGATCCCAGTCACTTTCACAGAGTGAGGCGTACAGCTTATTAATTAAACAAAGCCAAAGCCCAGGTATTGCTGTCGGTATCGGGACTGAAAAAGTCGGATCGGTGCATCCCTAGTCGAGAACTGAGATGTACACTGAAGTAAGTTAAGATGTTTTTTGCAGAAGCTTTCAGACTGAACAGGGAATTGTGAACGTGTTGGGAATGACGGAGGAGTCAGCCGTAAAAAGGAAAGTAGTCGGCTGTGGCCAGACGAGGCTAAGGCCAAGACACGGGATGCTCCTCATGAGGCTCAGCTGGCCCCTCGACCACTCGAGACGCAAACACACACCAAGAGATTACAAACACATTGTATGGACACACGCTCAAATCTATATCTGATAAATGTTTATATGACAACACTGTTTTTAACTTGGTGGCGTTTTTTTTTATTTTTATATCCAAGCCACATTGGTCATAAAACAAGTGAAATATATTTGTGTCTTTTACCCTTCTCAGGGTATAAAGGACAACTCTTTGGGGTTGGTATCACAGTTTATGGTGTGTCAAAAACAGAGAAGGGAGTACTCTGTGGCTTGTATACATGAGTATCTCATAATGCAGCTCTCTGCTATAAATTTCCACCAGAGAAAAAGTTATGGACTGGGCTCACGAGTGCATGGTTAAATGTGGCCGTATCAAATGCATGGGAACACATTCCCCCCCAAGAAATGTGACACAACAGGAAATGGCTTAACAGATTTTTCTTCTGGGCTAGAGGGGCCAATAACTGTCACTTTAGTTTAGGCCCACAGACCCTCAACTCCCTGTGTCTGGTCAGTAATTTGTAGAAGGAGACCTCTGTATTAAAATACCGTTTTTTGCGATATGGATAAAATCTTTCCAGACCTGGAGAACAGGTCCCCTAAGAGCCCCGCCCTGGGTCACTGAGAGGCACCTGTGTGAGTGTGAAGGGGAGGTAAGAGGTGCATACGATTGGGAGTGTGAGGTATCATGAGAGTCGCCCTGGGTTTTTTGGTGAAAGGGTGGGTTAGGTTTGTGGGGTCTCACGTCCCTCTGGTTTTTCAAACTCTCTTTACTGGTTTTGGCATTTATTAGGCTTTATGCTGTGCACTTAATCTTTATTGGGATTTGCACTATGAACTGACCCAGACTGAATATCAGCCCTGGGAAACAAAATACTGTTCCCTTGCTTTTTTTTTTTTTTTACCACTACCAGGGACTCTCTCTACTGTTTATTCAGTGAAATTAATAGGGTTTAATGACACATTGTGAAAATACAAAATTCTTTAAGAAATTTTGAAAAAAAACAATTTAACACTTCACATTTGCTGGAGCATGTACTGTATGGAGGTCATGGCTGAGGGATGGTGAAGTTGAGTACATACTGTATTA
Source organism: Sebastes fasciatus (assembly GCF_043250625.1). Taxonomy (NCBI): domain Eukaryota; kingdom Metazoa; phylum Chordata; class Actinopteri; order Perciformes; family Sebastidae; genus Sebastes; species Sebastes fasciatus. The sequence goes on along the minus strand of NC_133800.1, from coordinate 19,620,804 downwards.
TGGATTAAGGTTTTAAGGTGGAGATTTTCTGTTTCTCTAGCCATATTCACAAAACTTACAATTTTTCTCGTTGTCATTCTGCTCATGTGCACACGTGTGAAAAGCAATGATATGAAAAAAACAAAGAGAAGGAAAAACAAACAGTTGGGGATGAGAAGCAGGCGGAAGCCCGTAAAGCCTGGTGACCGGGGTCAACTCTCTCAGATACACATCACTAAGAGGAGCTATAAAAGTTCAAGAGGAGGTGTCTCTGTCGATCCAGAGAAAATAAACCCAGGCCTGACTATACAAGGACATCAGCATGGAACACACGGAGGCCCGGTCTGAGTAACAACAACAAGCAACAAGGACAAAATCTACATCCATCATTCAAGGGCAGATACAGTACATCTTACATGGAGAGGCACAATTTGTCCATATAGGTTTGCATCACCCATTTTTAAGCACACACACAATACCTTTCACTCACTCACCCTCACACATTGGAGAAAGGATGTTTGCACTGGGATTTCGGAGCAGGAAGTTTCCGGATCCTACTGCATGTTCCTGAGATTTGAGCCATAATAAGAGGTTAACCAGACATTACTTCTCTCTGATCCACAGGGGATAGACCAGCACACTTCATGCTACACACACCAAAAACCCATACCCATACACACACATGCCAAAAAAAGTACACATGAACATTAAAAACCATATGACCGCATCCTTATAGGAAACCGCCGGCATAAATAACCAACAACACAGGCTGTTCATCATCACTTATTGGTGTATGTACATGCCGGGGGTTTGCAGGAACATGATTGGTCGGTGCATTCATCAACCTGATAGTGATCAGTCCCATATAGGGGAGATTAATCATTAGCTCTGCAGGGGCAAATGCATGGCACGGCAGATAGTGATTATTGATGGGTTAATCCCAACTCCATGGCTTTGCATTCAGGCAACAGCCTCAGGGTCTATCATGCTAAATATTTTTTTATCGCTTTCGTATTAAGGCATTAGGATATGTTGGTAATATGCAGAGTAGTTACGCCGCAGTGGGAAAATTAGGCCCATTATGGGTAATGCACCGTATTCATATCAATATATTAGTGCAGTTACCTGAAGCTGACTACGAATCTGCAATTTTCAATACAATATGAGCAGGATAGCAAATTTCCTGGTTCAATACAACACAACGGTGTCACCGATGGAATCAAATCTTTTCTCTCTCTCTCCAACCTTCCTTCCCTTTCTCTCTCTCTCCCTCTCTCTTTTTCCTGGATGTGATGTTTTGCAGAAGTGCTTTTAAAAGCCTCAGAGGGTAAATAGTGCTCTAAAAGTAAACAGAAATGAGCTGACCTTGCCAGAGTTTGGGCTCTTGACAGCAGAGCTGCTTTAAGACTTCAAGCAGCAAGGGTCACACAACTATAAACAAATCCCTTCCAATGCCAGCAATACATACACAGAGAGAGAAAGCAAACAAGTTCCTAGCAAAAAGGAACATAATTAATGAAAACTCCAGAGAGAGAATGTGAAAGAGAAAGAGAGACGGATACAGACAGTGGGAAGAAAAAAATTGAAGATAAGAGGGGGTGGTCTTCACATGGCTAAGGAGTATGACTGGTGGAGAAACACAAGAGGAGGAGGAGGAGGAGATGAAGCAATAACACTGCGGAGAACAGGGTGAAAAATTCCTCACCAGTGTATTTAAAGCCGGATGTGAGTCACCTCACCTGGCATCTGTTTTTGTTTTAGCACAAAGGTCAAAGGTCATGGCTCTTAGGTTGTGAGCAGCCAGCACACAAGGAACCTTATCAACGTTATATAGTACAACGCTGAGCATCTAACGGCTCACTAGGAGGGTTTAAATCTTTTTTTAGTACCTTGCATGGCCTTAATGAATGTTACATCATTTTATTCAACCCCAGTCTGCACATAGAATATCCTCTCTCTCGTTCTGTTTCACCATAGTGTTGAGCCAAAGAGGACACAATAATGAAATCACCACAGCTGACATCTAAGAGTTAAAAAGCAGACCTACTAATAATTCTACTACTGACCAGCACCCCTCGTGGCCTCAGTGTCCACACAAACCCTTCAGGCTTGACCTCGACTCGTCCCCTTCTCTATCACCCACCGAGGGAGGCAGAAAGAAGAGTCAGCATCTAACAGAAGGGTCATAAGGCTCAGAGTGCTGTCCACAGCTTATCTTTGACCTGCAGCACAATCTTGCAAGTAAGGAAAAAAAAAAATCCTAATCCTTGATCCAACCTCCTGGAAAAGACACAATTTTCTGTAAATTATTTTTTCTAACTCTTGTATTCCGCATCAGAGTTAATGTGTACCAATTAGGGCTGTCAAAGTTAACGCTATAATAATGCGTTAACGCAAATTAATTTTTTCAATCATAATTTCTTTAACGCAACTTGCGATTTTTAGGTTGTAGCGGGCTCAGTGAAGATGCTGGTATCATATGAAACCAAAGGAATCCATTGGTACCAACCATGTCATACTAGCTTGTCGGGAAAGAGGGTAAATAACGCTCCAACCGTACGCTAAATTTTGACGAGGAAAAACTGGCATGGCCATTTTCAAAGGGGTCCCTTGACCTGTAACCTCAAGATATGTGAATTAAAATGGGTTCTATAGGTACCCACGGGTCTCCCCTTTACAGACATGCCCACTTTATGATAATCACATGCAGTTTGGGGCAAGTCATAGTCAAGTCAGCACACTGACACACTGACAGCTGTTGTTGTTGGACTTGAGTTTTATGAATTGAACATATTTTTTCTGCTAAATGCAGTACCTGTGAGGGTTTCTGGACAATATCTGTCATTGTTTTGTGTTGTTAATTAATTTCCAATAATAAATATATATATATACAACCATATGATTAAATATTTGAATCAATTGAAAAGCCCTAGTACCAATATTATTCCTTCTGCCTTTTTCAATCTAAGATATAACCAAGATATAAAACAAAGCTTGTGTGGGCTAAATGTTAAAATCACGTTTTTAAAACAGAACAAGATAGATAACTAATTATAATATAACTGCAACATGTAAAATAATACTGCTTCGGCATTTGACTCTTTGGCTCTTATGTTCCACATAGCACCATCCTCATTTTAAAGCAGTTTGAAATGCAGGAGGTGAGGTGTTTGGGTATTGTTCCAAAAGAGAGAGTATAGGTCACAAAGTGAGCACGAAAGCCAGAAATGTCAGCACCTGGCAAAGTAATTGTGGGAGCACTGACAGTGACAAACAACCCTATCAAAAAAGTTTGATGATATATTATGCTCCTGTTACACTATTGGACAGTAAAATGTCATTGCACTTATAACATTTATCAGTGTGCATACTACTTGGCATCTCATCTCGAGACAAGAAGAAAACATGCACCTTCTCTATTCTCAGATGCATTTCCACCTGTGTTCCAGTCCTGGGAGAATCCTCCATTTCCCGTCCTGGATGGCCTGGTTTGGGGCCGTCTATAGACTGCGGTGTGTGTGTCTCCTCGGGGCAGTGTTTGTCATGTCGGAGAATCTTGTTATATACTCCGTGTTCCTCAGCCCTGTGATAAGTCATCGTTATAGCTGGCCAACCTGGCAACCCAGTGATAAGGGAGCCACGTTCAATCACTACGCCAGCTAATATTTCAAATTCCATATTGTTTGCCTGCGGTGGAAGTTCCCTCCCTCCAGCCTATATACACACATATACACATACATACACACACACACACACACACACATGCGTAAAGGACAGTTTCCCTGTTTCTGTCTTTTTCTGTTTCTGCCGCTCTCTCCATCTCCCTGTCTTTCTATCTGTCTGTGTCTCCCATGAGATAGTGTGAGGATGAGTGGTGTCTGTAACCCTGTTAGAAAGGAAGAGGTAGTATTAACACAGTGCAGTGCCGCTGTCATGCCAGCGAGACATAATGTCCTTTACTAAGGAGGACTATTCGAAAGAAAAAAAAAAAAAAAAAACACTGCTCAAGCTCAACTTTCTACATGTAAACACGAGATCAGAAGTTATTTCATTACAGCCACCTTAATATGAAAGAGAATTACAACTAAACACATATTTAAAGCTGTGTTATTTCTATGTAACCACTCAGATGTCGTTAGTGTACAAAAATCTTGTTAAAAGAAAAATAAACCAAAACAGGGCCTCCTTGAGTTCTCTGGAAGACAGACAAAGTGAAGTAGGCTGCTTCTCTGAACTTACACTGTGAGGATATGTGCTCACAGCCCTTGTATAAACACTCCTAAACACAGGCCCTCCTCTGTTTAGTGATCTCGAGGTTCCTCTCCAAGCAGCCTACCAATGACCACAGGCTTCAGGTGGGGTCCGACCACATCCGACGGGAGAGAGAGAGGGGCCTCGAGCCTCATCCCATCAATGCGGTGTCCTCTAAACTTCTTGCGAGCTCTCTCTCAAACTCTCATAAAAAAAAAAAAAGCTGATGGGTTCGGCTCGGGAAGGCAATGGCTCCTGCGGCTGTGTTTATACAGCTTTAAGAGAAGGCAGTTTAGCAGGTGCATGGCGCTGTAAGTACAACCGCAATCCACCGCTAAGAGGATTAAAAGCTAGGATGATATCTTTCTAGTAAATAACGTTTCTCTGGAAAGAAAATACAGCAATAATGGAGCTCTTCTCATTCCCCTGGCTTCATCCTCTTTGCATTGGAAGACAAAAAGTAAGCGAGAGGGAGGGAGAGAATGAGTTTATACGGGCTGGGGAAGGAAAAAAAAACAGGTGTTAAGCCTCTCCAAACTGGCCTATGTAATGGGGTTCTGTTTGGAGGGTGTGGAGCCAGCGGATAAACAGAACGCTGGTCGATATATTTGCCTCCTTCTGCTCTATAATCCCAACAGCGTTACCCAAAGAGTATGCATTATAAGCATCAGAAGCGTCTCGAACATATACTAACTTCTCTGAGCACAGCCCCATTCAGGGACAAGCTAAGCTCTTGTGCTATATCGCTTTCCAAACTGGCAGGGATAGGATACTCACAGCTAAGTAAATGGAGATGAATCATTGAGGGCTGAATTTCCATCATCTGAATGGGCCCTAGAATCACCACAGGAGCTTCCCCATCCCGACAAGTGTTGCCAGAGCCAGAAAATGCCGTTATTTATCCCCATTTCAGCAGCTGCTTTAAGTTGTGTTGTGTTACCGCCGTCCTGCTACAGGAAAGCGATCTCAGACTCAGTGGTCAATAGAGAGGTTATCTGCCTCTCACAGCAGGGCTGAGGCAACTCATATCATAACAGCAGAACACCTGGCTCCAGTCTAACATGTAGCCAGCCCGGCGTGTGATCCTTCTTGGATCTCTGTCCCCTTTTCTCTTCGCTTTTAATTTCTCAATTCCTCCAGGGCAGCGCTCCGTGACTACCTGGGGGTCCCTCTCCCGCCGCCCACTCATAAAGAGGGTAGCAATGGATGTTTACACCTGCTAGGCCCCACTCAAAGCCTAGGGGTGGAGTTAGTGACCTGCCCACTCTCTCCTCCCCGCTCCTCCCTCTCCTAAAGGAAACAATCAGCCTGTTACGAAGGCATCAATGGCTCTCCCAGCTGGAGTTTCCCTTTGGTTATTGAGTGCGGATAGGACCCTATACTGTGCGTTTGTGTGTGTGCATGTGCACAACCAGTGTTGTGATGAGCACTGTTCAAAACACACTCCAAGACCCAAGTGGATGGGTGGGGCAGTGGACTCTTTTCCACCTCATATCACACAATGCAGCCAATTCTGTTGCCCGCTGAAGTGGAGAGAGAAGGAGGGTAAAGTCCTGGCCTTGAGTGGGTATGAACCCCTAGATCAGTGACCTGGCGGGACAATAGGCCCTCTCACAAGCAGACCCCTTCACTAACCCTCCAACACGACTAAGTTAATCCCCTGAGCAGACAGTCTTACCATTAATACTGAAGCACTGAGTTAGCCTAATTGCGTACAAAGAAAAAGGCATGTTTCAAGGAGCAGCTGACCAGTAATGGAGCGACACTTAAGCACAATGTTGTTACTGCTGCTGTGATTTGTAATTGCAAAGTTACTCCGTGGAGAATTTCCTCATGGGAAAAACATGCAAACCCTTTTTAAATGAGTCGTATCCAATATGAAATGAATGCACACCTGGTATAAACTGACATACGTAGGGGTGTACAGGTTCATAATTAACTTCTTGGTATGGTATGGTAATAAAAGCAAATACTGTTTCTGAAAATAGAGCGGCAACGATTAATCGATTAATCAATTTGTTGTCAACTATTAAATTAATAGGCAATTATTTTGATAATTGACTAATCAGTTTGAGAATTTTTTAAAGAAAAAAAATCAAAATTTTCTGATTCCAGATTCTTAAATGTGAATATTAGCTGGTTTCTTTACTCCTCTATGACAGTAAACTGTATATATTTGAATTGTGGACAAAACAAGACGTTTGAGGACGTCATCTTGGGCTTTGGGAAACACTGATCCACATTTTTCACCATTTTCTGACATTTTATAGACCAAACAACTAATCGACAATGAAAATAATTGTTAGTTGCAGCCCTAATCTGGAAATATTCTTTTGGAATTGGTGAAAACAGACAGTAAAATGTGCATGCCAAACCAACATTAATTTACTGTATTGACTACAGATTTTCTAAAGAAATCTGAGTTGGAAATACATAGAAATCCATATTTAGTTGCCGGCTATAGGCCACTATAGTCTCTATATGGCATAATATTTTCCTTATGAATTTAGCTGCAGAGCTTTATCATGAATACTGAAACAGTACCCATGGTAAGAGAAAAGTAAGGAGAAAAACATTACAGTTAGAAAAGCAATAATCTTATCAAATCCATGGAGGGCCATTATGAGGCATCAGAACCTCTGCCAGCAGGGATATAGTTCGTACCAAGAGATCACAACGCTTCTTCTCTAGCCAAAGGGAAATATTCAAAACAGTGCTACTGGGCTTTTTTTCAATTTTAAAAGAAGCCTAAACTTATTGCAGAAATGTCCTGAAACCAAGTGTGGTCTGAACTTCTACTCTGTAAGGAAATGATCACAATGAAAAAATATAACTTTCGATGCTCGCACCTCCTCTTTCCAAAAACAACAGTGTCACATTCCTAAAGTGCTCCCCCCCACCCCCCACATCAGCTACCACTTCAGACTGTCAGCGGAATAATATTGAAATGGAAAGGAAGGGAAATTATCAAGAATAGAGGGATGCTATTAGGCTGACTCTTAAACACATGAAGATCTCTCACACTTTTGAGGAAGGAGAACCATGTGTTCTCAGTATAAAATGTATGATTCTTGTAATTTGACAACACAATCTTAACAAAAAACACCTATTTTCTTTAAGAATTTTTCTTGATTTGACAGATTTGACAGGACAGACCTCTTAAAAACCTTAAATATCAATCCAAAGGTCATCAGCAAGTGCAGAACCTTGCCCATCCTTGTTAACATTTATCAATTATTCCTCTCCACGGAGGGTAGTGCTTATTTCAGATTAGCCTTGTGAAATGGCACAACAAAGTGCACCCTTTTCTTCCCCTCTCTTCACCCTCTTTGCTCCCTCCTTCTCCTTTACCTTCCAGACTGACACCACGCAGCTCTTTTATCCCAAAGGTTTCAAAGGTTCCCTTCTGCCTGAATACAAAACACCACTGCCTCTTGAACTTTTGATGGTGGCTGAAAAGCGAAAGAAAGTCAGAAACACCTCTCTATAAAGACATCACAGGCAGGGTTCAGGTGTAGTTCACCTGAACTCCATCCATATTCAAAGGGTATTGCCTCTTCTCTTTCTCCCTCAAGGTAGCTTTTCCTGTCTTGCTATTGCTACTGAGGAGGAGAAAAAAGGTCCTATTCAAAGGTAGAACTCATAAACACATGACAGAGCTGTTCAAGGTCCTGGCTTCCTGGAAGATGGGTAGTAAAGCAGGCTTACAGTGGACAAGCTAGCCAAAGGCCTAAGGGCTCTGCAGCCTCGGTGAAATCAAATTAATCAGCACCGTGTCTCCTTTCGTTCTTAACTACTGATCTGAGAGGACGGGAGACAAAAGTAACATGGATGGACTTTATGGAAGGTGTCTTTCCATTCGTCAGTGCGTATGAGGCTGAGAGGCAAAGGCTAGAAGGAAAGGATAGTGTTCAAGGGTCTTAGGATAAGCCATTGATTACTGTTTCCCACGTACTTTAATCAGCCTGCGCTGACACTCTACCACTGCCGGAGAAGGACACCCCATTGTCTTGGTGATAGAAAACACAGAGTTTAGGGGGTCCATATGCCACGCTAATTGTTTATTGACTGTTCACAGCAAGGAGGAAGATAATTAGGGTCATTAACTAGTGTAACTAAGCAGACACAAGTTGTCAATTCCAGATCCCACCAGGCTCGTTCACTCTATTGTAACAAGCTGTGGAGGCTAACCGGTGCCTTTCCATGGGAAAACAGCTGGAGAAAGCACGGAAACACTTCTCTTCTGTTTTTATTATTCCTCCGCCTCCTCTGTCCTTCCTCCTCCTCCTCTTCATTCCGTTTTTGTTTATTTTTCCGCCTACGGAGTGGGTCATATACATCCCCTCGTCGGCCATCAGGCAAAACACACTCACACAAGTTCCATGTGAAATGTGAGGGAGATGACACGGAAGACATACGACACAGACGTGCTGGTTATGGGGATATGGTTCCATGTTAAAGGCTGCTACATAAAGGCTGCAATCACAGCTCAGCGCAATAAAACAGGCACACTCTTAAACTTGGTGTCCTTCCTCGCCCCCTCTCGTTCTCACTGCAACTCTCTCAGCAGTTTATGTAACAATATGTAAATGTTCTGCAAAGGAGGTTCCTGTGAATTTTGAGGGAAGAGAAAACTTCATCGTCACATCAGCCTTGGATAAACACGTTCTTGTCTTAGTTTTATGTCGTCTCGAGGAATCCCAGGACAGGCTGCTCTGATGCCTTGATAACCTTGAGTCATTTGGAGGTCAGGGCAGTCATAAAATATCTCAAGAGCAACAGCGCCCAATGTTGTGTTTTAACAGTACCTCACTCCCACTCCTTTGCGCTCGAGATTATTATTTTGTTTCACAATTTTAAAGCCGGGGTGACAAGAAAGAATTTATCAAATAACTAGTACATTATTTAATGTTGACATAAAGTTCTGACTTAACAAATGTGTTAAAATGTCACTGTATCTCCTATTTAAGTGGGAAAACTCAAGTGAAAGCTATTTTTTTTCTACAATGGGAAATTTTTAAAACAAGCTCTCACTCCATTTGCAAGTAGCTTGATGAGGGATGATGCAGATCAAACATGGAAAGTGGTCTTCTCGGTTCACCGCTCTTTCACCTTCGCCTTGTCTGTCTCTCGCACATAGTGACAAGAACTTCCACTTCAAAGATCATGAGAAATAGTCCTGGAGGCATGCTTTTTAATAAAACACAGAGCATGTTTGGATTTTCACCAGTGGAATTTGTATTAAGCGGGTGTCGAGGAGGTGTTGAAAGGGTCCAAGGGAGACGGGCCTTCGCGAGGACGCCCGCGGGGTCCTGAGGCTCCGGAGCATGTGGGCAAAACCATCAGTTACTCCCAGATGTTATCAGGTCACTACAGCAGCTATGCCTGGACTCCCCGGGGACACACAAACACACAGCTGGGGAAGGCATTAGGGCACAGAATATGAACCACAACCAGGAGGAATAGGCTACAGGGGATTTTCTCCTGCGTGTCAAGTGTGTGCGAGTGAGACTAAATATGTGGGTGAGTGAGAGAGCACAAGGAGTGAATAGTGGTGTTTGTGTGGAGGTATGTACATGTGCATGTGCTCCTCCATGTACTCATCTGTAGATTTATCTCTGTATACACAGTCGGCCTGCTTTATTCTTTCCCATGAAACACTAGCAGGAGGGGAAACACAGTTCTGGGAAGTGCAGATGAAAAAGACAGAAGAAAAAGGAAGAAGAAGCAGACACAGAATCGAGGAAGGGGGTCTGGAACTGCAGGGATGGGACTTTTAACTTCTGCGACACAACACAGAGACGTTTGAGAGAGAAAAAAAAAAAAAGAAAACAAATTTTGCTACTCGCTGTAACCCCCATACCTTCCTCCACGGGTTGGGGAGCAGTGAGACTCTTGAATTTGCATAACAGCAAAGGGCAATCAATGGAAGAGGGGCCCTTTGTTAGGAACTGTCAGCGGAGGCAGGGGCCGCAAGCCTGGAGCCCCCGTGTCAAAAGTGCTTATTTGGGGTGCCACTCGGACATGACAGGGCCCCAAGGACAGGGGCGAGGGGTTAAACTGCTAACAACATTAAATGTCACCCTGGCCCTGCTTTACTATGAAAGACATGTAAAGGGGCTTACATCAAGCACTGTCACCAAGGTTACGTGATATATTACACTTCCTTACTCACCTCCCCCCAAAAACTTCTGCATTTATTTCCCTGTTACAGTTATAGTGCTTTCTAACTATTTTAAGATACTGAATAAAACATATTCCTTTCTGCTGATTTCAAGATATTTTGGTCATGACATACAATTAGTTAAGTCTGCACATATTAAACTCATTAAACCAGACTTGTGTTTCAGCGAGGCAGCTGACAAAATGTTGATGTTTACTAACAGTGTGTCTGCCGTTCTTCCCTTTCCTAATTCTTAAATAATGCCGCTCATTCAAAGTTGCCTTTTTCATCCATTATGGATCAATACCATATTTGATTTTGTTTGTTCTGTGCCAAGTGTCAATGTGCTCGAGTCAAAGGGAAGCAGCCCTTTGTTTCATCCCGTTAATAAACACTACAGCATTTAATATTTCATCTGCTCCACCGACGGGCCTCTGAGACGCCACTGTGTTTAACACCCGGTGTCTCTCTCTTTCTTTCTCTCCCTCTTCCCCCGCTTTCTGTCGTTTGGGTTTGTTTGCAACTCAGACGTCTGCGCAGGACTGTGTTCTGTAACTTATTTAACAAGGGTTCATTCTCTTGAAAGCAGCTCTACCCGCAGGACCAGCCAAGGCTTTGACTCGACTTTGTGTACGTCTATTAATAAATTAACTATTCTGTCACAATCTGAAGGAAAGATTCAATTATTCACAAATTGCAATGCATAATTCCATCAACCATGTTTTAAGCAGGGCCATGAATAATTTTTGCCATTTTACTTTGGATAATTAAAGCAGTAAATCTCTTTGTGAGGCACGTAACGGCCTTTACTGACTCTATGGTTCACGTTACAATGGGAAAGAAAACAATACACATTTTCTGTTATGGTGAAGCCAGCATTAATCAACAGCTTCAGGTATGAATATGCATGCAGCGGTTTAGCTAACATCTCTTATCGGAATATAAATCACTCATTTATTGGCAATCTTTCAGCCGTGGAGGATGGGAACGGCCGGGGCGAGAATACGGGGGTGAAGGAAAGAAATGGAAACGTATTGAAAGGGTGAGGATTGAAGAGAGATGTTGGAGAGGGTGGGTGTGAGAGAGTTGGAAAGACAAAGGATGTTGAGTTTGTGTGTGTGTGTGTGTGTGTGTGTGTGTGTGTGTGTGTGTGTGTGTGTGTGTGTGTGCGCGCATGTTAGATAGAGATACGGATAGGGAGATCAGTTTACCACAGCAAGTGTGTCCTCTGGCTCTTTTTCACTCGATTTGGGGATACCGCATTAATTTGGAGAAACATGCGTCTCTCTTTCTCTCGTTCTCACACCCTCTTCATTCGCTCCCTCCAGATGAAGACTCAGTGTGCTCACAGCTCCTCTGCCATATGTCTCAGCTGAGACAAAAGTGCCTCTTAGGGTTTTTCTCACAGTATTTTTCTCCAGTCACACGGTTTGCTCCTGGTCGCTGCACTAACCCAATTAACAGGAAGCCCATGGCTCCCCCAGGTCAGATAAAGACACCCCCACTCCCCCTCCTCCTCTCTTCTCTTCACACACACAGAGCCACACAAACCCCCTCACTGTGCTCTCTGCTGCCCCTGCTGACCTCTCTTTGAAGCTTACAGAGATAACAGCTGCTCACCATCCACTTACATTGAGACAATGGCCTCAGTAAAACAATAGTAAACGATAACTGGGCGATAAAGGTACGTGGAGGTACACGTTGTGACCTGCCTGGTAAACACAAAGAAGAAAATCCATCTGACAGAGAGAGTTTTGAATGGCTTTTATGACTGAGGTCTGCTTATGTAACTCCACAGAAATTCTTCAAAATGCAATATATAATTCACAATATTTCACTAAATATTGAATTCTACTTAAAGGAGAAATTTGTCAAGTGTCCAGAAATCTTTGCCAAGAGCTTGAAAAGGGAAAAAAAGCCCTTACACATTTTTTTTTTTTTTTACATAGGTCGGCCCCCTAGTGTCCCGAAAGTTAAACAGCCAGGCAATGTGCGACCAATACATCCTGGTGTGGTAACTGACCATGGAAGAGACAGAGAGACAGAGCAAGAGAGAGAGAGAGAGCAGAGGCCGAGAAAACAGGATGACTTCTAAGGCCACAAACACATCAATCAACCTACTGCCCATCCTCCCTCCTTCTCTCCCTCTACCACTCTCCCTCTCTGTCACACACACACACATTCACACACACTTCCACCCTGGCTGTCTCAATTAACCCATGGTTAATCTTGGACCTCCCGTAGCAACTTCTAAAAGGGATCCGGGTAGAACGGGAGATGGTATCTGCCAGGAAGATTACAGTGCGACAGGCAGATCAAAGAGGGCCGGACTTTGGGCCCCAGCGATTAGCAGTAATTAAATAAAGTATGTCTGTTTAAACTTCATTAGCAGCTGGGCGTTTGCTCCACCAGAGTGGGCACAACTCAACCGTCCTTAATTAAAAGATAATCCACAGGATCGCCCCCTAATCTCCTTCCAAAATATGCTCTCCTCTCAAGCCCACCCCCCCATGACGGAGGTTTTCAGTCCGCTGCTACTACAAAACAGGCCGGTGGGTGGAGGTGAGCACTAAAGCCGCCAACAGTCTGAATAGCAGCCAGGCAAATGGGTTGCTCCTCTCTCCCCTCTCCCAACCCCCCGACCTGGAGAGGAGTAGAGAGGAAAAAACCTGCCCCCGATAACATCAATTTAGCATGCTATTATCTCCAATGGTGGAAAACTACACTCCGGCAAAGTCTGACATAAATCTTGGAGAGCTGGGGGGACATTGAATATGCATGAGCTGAAACAGATATGACACTGTTGGCACATTAATATTCTTGTCACTGGAGGTTTTCAAACTTTCAAGTCGATGACTTGAGCGAATCCAGTCTGGAGTTTCCATGAAACAGGGCAAAAGAATATTATACATAATTAAAGACCTACAAGCTTCTGAACTCTGAGGGCGAAAAAAAAGAGAGAAGGAGAAAAAGAGAAATGTGTTGCTGTAGATTCCATAGAATTTAGATGAATCCACAGTTTGAATAAGGGTGAAGGGATACGACTGCATGGATCAAATAAATTCTCTATCAGAGTCAGTTTCTTGATACTCAAGGCCAGGGAGCACATGTTCGACACTTAACTATTTCGTAAAAATAATGTGTGCGTGGGAGAGCTCAATACGCCGCCACATGAGAGGAAGAAAGACAAGCTATTTAAAAAAAAAAACTGGGCACACATACAGTTTAGTTGTCAAAGTCACTCAGTCACATGAGAGTAAAAGGAGCGAGGAGGACTGATGGTTAGATTGTAGCTTTGTTCTGCAAATGAGCGGATATTGATCCTTAAGTTGTGATAATTACATGGTCATGGCTTCGGGTCAGAAATCTCCAAAGCCCTCATTTACGTCACTCACAAAATGCAAATTAACAGTTGGACCTTCCATGGCCAAGTTTTTCATCTCCGCGTTTGGTTTCCCTTGCCCGCTGCTAAGTACCCATGTCATATGTCCTTTCCATCAAACTCACCCTCGCTCTGTAATCAGGGGTCATCTTGGAGTCATTTCATTTCTTAATCTTGCATTTGGGGGGATTAGTTGTTCCCGCTCTCTGTTTATATTTATGTCTATAAATTGTTGGGCCCCCGAGCGATCCAAAACAAACCGGCCGTCCTGCATTTCCCCTGGTTGCTCTTTCGCAAACTGTTTACTCACCCTCTGTCACTCTCCTGCTCCCCCCAAAACCCCTCCACGACACCACATGTAAAACACAAACACGCACAAATACATACACACAAACCAGCTGCCCCTGAGCCCTGGTTGTCCCAGATTACCTTCAGTTCACTTAAGGGAAGCCACACAATGTGACCCATCTCCACCAGAGCGCCTTATTAAACTCAGATGTGCGACCACGTTCCAAACAACATGCTCTTATCCTCTTTCGCTCTGGTTGAACCGCGGAGTAAAAAAGAGGATCTACTCACACACTATTATTGGTATCTTCACACCGATCAGACATACTTTGGGGTGTGACCCGAGCTGTGTGCTTTCCAACATGAAGATGGAGAGATGGAGAGAGAGATAGATGTTCCACTGATCCCGCTCTGGTTTGCTGACCAAGGAAAGGGCCGCAGGGCCCGGTGGCGCAGCACTGATCCAGGCCACAGTCTGTCTGGCCTGCCAGACAGCTAGAATGAGATGAGACTAAGCAACAAGCACAAACACTGTCTATGGAAAGCTTGATATATACTGTACAACAGAGACCATGTATTGTAGAGTATATTTATAAACTGTAGAGTACATCCAAGCATGAATTAGGCTCCAGCTCAGGGCAGATTTAAATTGACAGTGTGACATGGTGGTGTGGTTTTGTTGGTTACGGTGCAGGGTTGTCCCGAGGACTTGCCAGGGACAGTCGAGGAAGAAAACCGATGACGCATTTAGAAGAAAAGAAAAAAAAAAACACCATATACAGTGTTGCTACACATACTGCATCACACTGGAGCCTGGCGAACTGATCCATCACATCATAAGGTCCCTTTGCACGTATAAACTGCCATTTGGTTCATCGTGTTAATGCGAAATTGACTCCAAACCAATGACCTGTCACACTAAAAGCAAACACAAATAGGGGGCACATAAATTATGTGAATTATACAATATGCATATTGCATAAATACAATGCACAGTCGTGTATACACGGTAACACATTAGTTTAAAAGGTGGTAGTCAATCACATGCTGCAGTACAGCGATACAGAATGAATATAATGGATAAGCCTGTGATGTAGAATTGTAATATAATGCACCACTTTCAATTGGGTTACAAAAGAAACTCAACTCTCTTTGTGCGATTAAACAATAAATAACCTTCCGCTTAAACACACACACTTGAAAAGAATTACAATTGTCATTCTTCAAGGAAATGATACGGTGACCTCTTCATCCCACAACACTGTTGCAACAGCAGCTAAAACTGTAGAGATGAGGTTACCATGGTCACTGCAGGAGTAGAAATTCGTAGAAAAGGTGAAGGGAGTGTGGGAAGGGTGTGCATGAGGGAAAGAGAGAGAGATTACATCGGCAGCATTGTTAACAGACATATTTCATAAATCGATCCGGCTCACATAACAAAGCTGGGGAGCAGACACATAGCCTGACCTTCACCATCTCTTAAGCAGACCAACAATAAATAAATAAAACCTTGCTCCTTTGACAGCCGCTATCCGTAAGCCTGAGCCAGCAACAGCCAGGCCAGACCCCCCTCTACTACTCTTCTTTCGCTTCCTCCCATCACCTCACCTCTCTTCATCGTTCGTGTGTAGTATCTGTGCACCTTCGGGTTATTCATCATTCGCCGTAATATATCCCTTTCTCTCCCCCCTCTACCTTTCTCCCTCCAACAAATTCATTTTGCCCTTGACAGGGCCCGGCCTGTGTTGTGACACTGGACACCCCGTGTGTAGCCGCTTCTATGACACTGGGCGACAGGCATTTAAAGGCTGCCCGTTCCCAACTGGATGGAGAGTTAGATAGAGGACCCAGTCTGGTAGAGAAGGAGGGAAAGAAGAGTAAGGGATAGTAGTGAAGGGGGGGTGGGAGGGGAGTCAAGAGGTGTGCAAGGACAGCTCAGCCTTGTCACACCATTACAACCGGCTGTGGCTATATCGCCGTCTCCCTCCTGAAGGTGTTTTTCAGCTCCAGCTGATAAAAAGCCCCTGGGCAAGGTGCTTAGGTCAGGTCTTTAAACACAAGGGGAAATCTATCCCGCCTCTCGGGCTCCTCCTGGCCGATGCCACCGCTCTCATTTCCCCACTCGTTGCCTTAATTTGGCGGCAAGGCCAGATCCTGTTGGTGTCAGCGAGCTCGGTGAATGGGCAAATGTCACGGAGTCACAATGGCACGGGGAATTGTCAAGCACCTTGTATCGTACATGGCAGCTGCATGGGAAGATAATAGATTAATTTCATGACTGTCTGAGCCCTACAGGACAATATTGCTTTTTCTTCCACCGATCCCATTCTCACCGGATTGTCGTCTCACGCTGATACACACATTCGCCGTACATACTGTAAACACATTTTCCCGTCGATACACACATACCCACATGCTCGCCTTCTTTTCTTTCTGAATTTATGTAGTGATACACATTTCTCACTTTTTTTTTTTTTTTACACGGAAGAGGTTAGAGTGTGCTGGAGGCAGAGAAAGCCACGGAGAGCAGGAGAAGGAAATTCCAGAGACATATGTGTGTGTGTGTGGTTTGAAAACAGTCTCTCTATTTGGACTATAGTGCTGGATCTTGTGGCAAACATATCAAGCAATTTTCACCATTATTACCCAGCACTTGGGCAAGGAGACCTGTCTGTCCTTCTCACCATTACAGCCCACAACAAGTGCAGAAGCCATATGAAAAAATATGACCCAACTGGGAGAAATGCTGAAGAGGGTAGTCAGGTTAAAGAGCGGTGTGTCTCTGTGTGCCCCTCTAGCTCGCAAAGAAATGTGTCTACTGGTCAAAGAGCTGTAGGAGATGATGGACTGGTAGGCAATCGCCTGTGCTTTACATGAGCACATGCTCCCAACAAGACTTACCAGAGCAGAACATATCTTCTCTGGTATGCGTGCATGTAGAGCGTAGACAGCAATTAGGCAGACTGACAGCCCCACTGCAGTACAATCCATGCATTTACAAAGACATGTGAGGAGAACGGGAATGCATACTTGTTACATTTCAATGTGATCCTGTCTGCATAAACATGGATACATAATTTGAATGAATTCACATGTTTTATATTGACGAAGAAAGAATAAGACAGCAGCTATTGCTTGGTTAAGACAGCCTCATTTGACCTCAGGAAGGCTGAAACCAGCCCATCGTGTGTCTTGTTGTGGATGTCAAAACTGGCGTCATCTTTTATGCATCTCTCTGGGTTGCTATGACGCTGCCCAGTCTCAATGAAGAACATCAGTGCGGTGCTGGAATGATGCCGCTCAGCCAGGGCATTTTCGCGGGCACTGAGCTTTTGGCCTCGCTCCACAACCCGCGGCGGCACACACTCAATCTGCACTTGAATGATTTCTTTTCATGCCATTAGAAAAGAAATGAAATCTGAATGCCCGCTTGCTACTTTTTTTTTCTTTTCCAGACTGCATCACAAAGGAGAGCAGGAACAATGGAGGCATTGGGTTGTTGCAGCCCTCGATTGAGACGTACTGCTGAAACGCACAGCATTATTAGGAGGGCATGCCGGCTGTGGTCCAATCTTCTCAGAATGATCCACATAGTTAGCATTACTGATCCTGCCGCTTCCCGATAGGAGTAAATGTTTGGAATTCCGGGCCGCCTACTAAGAGATGCCACGCAGCAGATATTAGCATCTGTGATGTCACCGCGCTGCACAAAGGGAAGCAGAGAAAGGGTTGAACAAGAGAGGCACTCTGGACAGTTATTTGGGCTATCTATAGGAATCCTGCACATGTCATACAGTCACACACTGAGCTAATTAAGCTCAGCATAATCAGGTAATACATTACAGGGGAATTACACAAGAATCTCTGCATATTTAAAGCTGGAGTGCGAGACTTTTACATATAAATGAACGTCCGTTACATTCAAGCCTTTGCCAAACGAGTTCACACAATGCTGATTGAGCCTATCGTCGCCGGGGAAAGCTCTCTGTATTTCGCAGTATACCGAAGATGTAGTGTCTGGTGTCTGTGGTGATGCTACGTCAACCAGCCAGAGCTGAAAGGGGCAGGGACCATAGCGACGGAGCATCAGCTAGGAATATACTGTAGCAGAAGCTATGGCGGAAAATCCTAAGAAGCATCCAAGAAAAGTTTCAAGAGTGGATGCTCCAGATAAAAAAGAAACTCGGCGTTCAGAGGAGGGATTAAAGTCCAAAAAAGAAAGTGATCAGCAGCATGGACAAACACTAATTGGGGCGTGGGAGAAGCGGCGAGCTCACCTGCAGGCGTACGTCAGTGTCAGTGTAATTACTCTCACTGCCAGCAGAGGGGGGAGACAGAAGTTCTGCACTCCAGCTTTAATAGTATTAGATTACTGTACATGTGACTGTGCTCACTAAAAGCACACTTTTATATTATAAAATCAGCACAACTGAAAAAAGGGCTCTTGCTCCTTAAAGGAACAGTGTGTAACATTTCGGGGGATCAATTAGCAGAAATGGAATACAATATTCATAACAATGTTTTCTTTAGTGTATAATCACCTGAAACTAAAGCATTGTGTTTTCGTTAGCTTAGAATGAGCCCTTCATATCTACATAGGGAGCGGGTCCTCTTCACGGAGTCCGCCATGTTGCTCTGCCATGTTTCTACAGTAGCACAGAACGAACAAACCAAATAGTGGCTCTAGGGAGAGACTTTCAGGTTTTTACGTTACCCAAAGGCCAAAGGCTGTGTGCAGAAGGCCAGAAGCGTCCAGAGTAAAGCAAAATAACAAGAAAAGAGAAAATACAGGCAGAGGTTCAGGTGGGGCTTAAATTATGATTGAGAGGGATTATATTTGTATCAGTTTATACTTTTTTTTTTTTTTTTTTTTTAGGAAATTGTTGCATATTTTACCTTTAATATGTATTTTTGCTTCTAAATAAAGAACTGAAGTAAATGATTATCGGAGTACATCAATATTTCACAACGGGTGGATTTTTCATTTTCTTAATTATTTAGTTTTAATGTGTGTGAGAAAGGTAAATTAAGAGAGGAATAGGAGTGAGCCTGGGAGAGAGAAATAAAAGAAGTGGATTAACTCAAGCCTGTTTGGCCACACTAATAGAACCTGTCTAAGAAAGCTAGTGCTGTACTGGCCCCAATGGCCGACTTGTCTGCCGGGTGCTAGCACGGCTGCTCTGAATGCTAACTAGCCTGCCTGCGTCTGAGGCTCAGAGGGCCTTCACCAGGGGCACCCTGCAACTGACACAGTCAGAAGAGGAAAAATGAGCAAGACAAAAGTCTTTTCAGGCCTGGGCCCATGTATAGACCTGCCCATCCCCCTCTTAAGATGCAAGAAAAAGAGAGGGAAAAAGAAGGGGAACGAAATTGAGCGAGTAATGAAATGAATGGAAGAAAAGCGAGAGAAGATTTATTGGCCTCCATTGCACCAATCAAATGGGACGGTGAATGACAGCTGGCTGTCACGAGTGTTGTGTTCGTTTTCTTCTTCATCTTTTGTTCTAAGGTACTTTTTATTCCTCTGAAGCTGAGTAAAGAGGCATGTGTGTGTGTGTGTGTGCATGTATGTGATGGATGTGTGATTGGGGGTGGGGTGGTACATTAGTTGTTTGGCGTTGCTTTGCCACAGGGTGTCCTGATAGGCTCCACACGCAGTATTGATCCTCATCACAGTGGTCCCCTAGCAGTTGCCATTATTGTTGTGATGCTGCTGCTGAGTGGAAACAGAAAAGTTTCACGGAGAGAAAAACAGCCCTGAATGTTCAAAAAGACAAACTAATCGGTTGAAAACAGAGTTTTTATGTTCCTACTAATATCACACACAATTATATTATTTCGCTTTTCCTTTACAAGTCAATCACAGCCACCCGCTCCACACAGCACCCTTTCTATTCTCTCTCTATAAACAAACTAGATTCAACTGTGGCCCTTAACTCGTGGCCTTTGACATAACCCTCACCTCTGTCCCCTGGTAATGAATTTGTCCACCTTAAACAAGCAAAACAGCCAAAAACTGACTTTAAGAGACTGTCTTAACATCATCACTTACACTTTTACTTAATGAACCCTCTGTCAAGACACAAACAAGCCAGCACAGAAAACAATACACAACTCCTCTACAGCTCCTGTATAAGTATGCAGGTGGAATGTGTAAAACCCTCCTCTCTTGCTCGGTGTTGTCTGAGCTGCTGCGAGGTCAAACTCACAAGAGAGACACCACATCCTGGACATCCGTGTCTGGATTCATTTCCAGTCTCTAGTCACCTGAAGATAGCGGAACACTGCCTGCTTTCGCCGCTGGTCTCTGACAGTTATTGTTCCTCAGCAGCCCATAAATCTGCAGCAGTGGGATGTTTGCTAAAAGGGGGATCTGGGTCAAAGGTCGGTGAGCCCTGTCCTTTGGCCCCCTCACGCCAGATGGCACCTCAAGGTTTCTCAGGCTGTCAAGAGCGCACACACACACACTCTCTCTCTCTCTCTCTCTCTCTCCCTTTACTTCCCACCACCCCACTTCACTCCCTAACTCAACTCTTGTTGTCACCCCATGTCTCCCCCACTCCCACTCTTTCTCTCCCTGACAACTCCACCCATTTTCTCTTCTCACCCTTAGGCCCCCGGCCCACAGGACTTCACCCCTCCTCATCATCCTCTCTCTCTGCAGAGATTCCACTCCTTTTCTGGCGGTAGGAGATCCCAGTATAGGGTAAACAGGAAGGGAAACCTGAGCAGACACTGGGAAACGGCTGTAGAACCGCAGTCAAACACCTACAATGTGTGTTGGGGAAGCGCACTGCGAGCGCTGGCATTATCATCCACTAATTACCACATTTTGAAGGATTGTTCATGTTTTCTTTTTTTAACCCCCTACTTCATTTCCCCTTCCTCCCTTCCATTTTGTTTAGCAAATAGCTTTTTATAATCCTCGTTGAATCAATTTTCTGTGTCAAAACGAATAAATTAGCTTGCTTTATTTTGGAATAAACCATTAATACAGGAATGCCTGGTAATTAATTTCCTGTAATTGCCCCACCGGGATTGGTGTCAGTTACACCCACTCCATGGAAATGCTGTATATTAGCTTAAACACGGCTCTTACTGTGCCTCTGTGTTATTTGGGTACCAGTTTTGGTAAAAGGGGGGGGCGACTTTGAGGCAGGAGGGGGGGCTATGATGGGGCGAGCAGAGAGCTGTTTGATCTAGTCTAAAATATACCACTGTCACTCATCTCATACATGACCAAATTAAGTCTAGAAATTATATATATTTCTAAAGACTGGCAACCAATGTATGTTTTTGTATGTTATCAATTCCACTTGAGCATATTAGATGTAGTTAATACTTGAACTTAAGCCTAAGCCTGAGCTTATAGCATGGCTGCTTGTAGTAATAACTCTTTGTACATAACTCTCCCCAAAATGCTTCTTTAGTTGTAATACCCACACCAGACTGTTTAACATCTCTAATTTGTCATTTCCAGGGGACGGCCGGAAGAGCAGACTGAATTGCCTTCTCTGGGCTAAGCTCCTTATGTTCACTTGTACATATTGGAGGATTTGTGTGAGCGAACTCAGTGGGTCCAGGTAAAGTAGTCCCACTCCACTGGCTGTGTAAACAAAGGATATGAGGGAGCCGCTGCCTCGTAGCCTCACTCAGCGAGAGTCTGTGGCTTCGACTCTGTACTTTAAGACCTCGAGACAGCACATTAACATCCGTCTCCCCGGCAGCCTGATTTAGGAGACTTCTCCAACAGGTTCCCTCTGCACCCAGTGCCCCCATTCAGAGGCAGAGTGCGGCTTTCCTGCGGCGCCGGGGCAAGGTGGCAGAATGTTGGCTGGTAAGTGTGTCACCCTGGCTGAGGTTGGGGCACAGTGGCACAACGGGAGCGTTTCTATTCCCCTCCTCCATCTTTCTCTACCGCTTCCCCTCTCTCTCTCTCTCTCTCTCTCTCTCCCTCCCGCCACAACAGCACACATGAAACCAGGGCATGCCCCCAGTGAACAGCGGAATAGGCAGCTGCCACCAGTGGGCCTGGAAGGGCCTGACTTAAAAAGAAATTCGGAGAAATAGCTGTAACCCAAAAACAGCCTCAGTGAGCCGCAAGCCTCCATCTCGGTGCCCCTATTTTCCTATTTGAGATGAAGTGATGATAACTGCAGTGAGGGAGGGCAGCGGTTATGGAGCCTGCCAAAAGACAGACAGATCCTTCCCCCAGGTCAGGAACCATAGGGAATGGGCAGGATACTGAATCATGGGGCTACTCAAGGTTCCATTGTCAGTCTTTTTTGATGTCAAAAACACACATTTTCATACACATGTTCTGTGTTTATGCACATACTCTGCATGCACAAGTTTCCTCAAACCCACACACACACACACACACATTTGAGGAATAGTATTTCCAGATATCTTAGGTTCCAGTCGGTTGACGTACAGCTGATGTAGCGTTAGGCTTACAGCCTCTGACAGATATAATTCTCTAATTTGTAATCAAATACACACGTGTTCCACTTCCTCTGTACATTGTGAAAATGGCTGGATAAAGAAAACAAACAGCGGTACCTTCTGAAGAAATAGACAGGGAATGTATTAAGGAAATAGACATGAGGTAATCTCCACCAGGGGAAGCAAAGTTTCGAAGGTTTAAAAGAAAAAGGAGAAAAAAAAATGAAACGCATCTCTGCAAGCTCCTTTTTCTCTCCGCGACTTTGTGGGAGGATTATTCACAGCTGTAAAACTAGCATATAGCCATCTGCTTTTCTGTCTTGTTACAGGCAAAAACGATGGACGCCGCTCAGTAACACGGTTGAAGTAGAGGACAATGTTACTGCCTGAAAGCTGGGGAAATATTATAAACCAGGAATACCCAAATGCTAAGTGAAACCAGAGTTATAAGAACGAGAGAGAAAGAGCAGTTGACTACACAGCAATTTTTATACAAGTCTTCTCTGGAAAGAGAAAAAAACAGACTGAATGACTGCTTTGTTCAAATATCATCCTGCCTCGTAGTCACACAATGACTGCACAATTGCGGTGTACTGAACAGTCGAGGCTCACATGTTGGATTTCATACATGAACCGTGCTGTTCCAGACGAATAAAAAGGGGTGAAGAGCTATTCTTCCTAATTGTGCACTTCACAAACAGACACTAAGATTGATGAGGAGATAATCCATGTAAGATGTGTCTTGTTGGAAGTCTACCCTCGAACACTTAAACAGAGACACTCCATCAGGATTTGAAGTTGAGAAATAAGGTGAGGTCTAAAGTGAATCAATACTTTGGCTGTGGAGTGGTGGCCACCTGCCAAAGAGACTGGCACATCCAATGTGTCTTCTTCTGGACATCAAGGATGAGTAGTGGGTCCCCTTTAAAGCAGAGGATTCCTCATAGTACATGCCCTCTAAATCTGGGCCACGTTACACTTTCCTTTATTTTTGTTCTGTTGTTGTTCTTCTCTTACCAACCAAACAACAAAAAAACATTGGAATTTTCAGTTTGAATTTGTCTCATCCATGACAAAAATGCACAAATGTTATTTGTCTAAACTCTGAAACATAAGGTTTTAGAGGTCCCGTTTCATATCATTAGTTCTGAATGACCTCAGAACAATCTTGGGAACTCTCCAGAAAGTCTGAGACAAATAAATCCAGCGCGGCGGAAATCGAGATAAGGAAACAGAGAGCGATAGCGAGAGCAGGAGTGTGAGATCTCTAAGCCATGTTAAAGCGGCGGGGTAGGGCACTGTCATGGCTGTGTGTCTGAGAGGGCTTCAGCCTTTGGCTCTCTGTGCATTTTAACACACCATAAATCACTCTCCGAGCACAGCCCCGTATTACGTGAATGATATATTTTATTTACACTATAGAGGAAAACACACATGGTCCTTATTAATCATCTCCCACCTTTAATAATGAGTCAACTTCCACTCATTCATCACCACTTCCAAAGCCATGCCTGCAGAGAAACACAGGAGGGGGAAGAGGAAGGGAAAACAAACAGAGTTGGCTAACAAGGTGGCTGCTTGAGAAAGGATATGTAAAATGCGATTGTCACATTCTTAAGGCATTAGAAGCCAATACTGTAATGTGGTAGAGCGTGGAGATTTTGAGCCCTGGGGATTTTAGCCATTTAGTTTGTCACTCTTTGAGAGTAAAATACCTAGATGACATGAGAACTTTTCTGCTCCCTGACATGTTTATACAAGCTCGCTTCAGCACCATTACTCATTCTCACTTGTCTCTCTTAGAAGTCGCCTCTAATGATCGAGCAGAAGCATAACCGCAGCCCTATGACATGGGTGTCATAGAAATCTGCTACATTTGCCAATGTGGCTGCATTACTGTCAAAGCTCATCAAAATGAGGCATTTAAAACCTCAACAATTCTCCACCCCCACACCCGCTAGAAAAGATGTGCACTTAACGATAGCTGATTTCCTGTCTTTGTGCTTAAAATAGATTTCGCCTTTCGCTATTAGAACTCACGTCAGATACAGTGAAACATTTTGGAGTGATTCCTCGTGTTTGAAATGATTTTGAAAGCAATCCGTCTTAACGGCAGCCTCAGAAAGTTGTTCCTCTGCTGTGTTTAAGAGTCTTTGGAACTATTCCAAATCACACAAGAAGAGGGCAAGAAAGCTGTTGAACACATCTCCACTGGTCTCCGCTGTGGGAAATATAATATGACACCGATATAATAAATGACAGCAGACAACTGTAACTAAATTCTTATATGGAGGAACATAAAGGCTTTGCCATGTGAGCAGCGAGAGAAAAATCAGTGACAACACATAGCTACTGCAGGATTATTGATGTTTAAGGGTTGTTGGCATGCTACGATTTCTGGAAGTAGAAACAGAACCAGACATCAACTAACATCAGTAACAGATAGACAACCTCCTCGAGCTAAAAACAGCTCCTGGTTTGTATAGGGTGCATTCTCCCACAATGTAAATCCACATTTGAAGCAACACAACAAACAGATTGTTTGTGAATGCGTGTGGGTTTTCTTTCCCCCTGACATATGGTGTATGTATCTGTTTATAACCCCCATGTATGCAATACCTTAGGGGTGCAAGAAAATATCGATACACATGAGTATCATGATATTATGTTTTGCGATACTGTATTGCTGCATTCACAACACAGATTTTTAATTAACCTCTTAAATATCCAATGGCTCGTCCACCTGCTATTCGGTCTTTCGGAGGTTGGAGGTTGGAGAGTGAAGGTACTGGCATCAAGGAATCTATTGGTACCAATCATGTCATGCTTGCAAGGAGGCTAAATAACGCTCCAATACGCTAAATTTTGGCGAGGAAAAACTGGCATGGACACTTTCAAAGGGGTCCCTTGACCTATGACCTCAATATATGTGAATGAAAATGGGTTCTACAGGTACCCATGAGTTCCCCCTTTACAGACATGCCCACTTTATGATAATCACATGCAGTTTTGGGCAAAAAACACACAGCTTTTTACATGGAGTGCAAATGTGTTATTTTATCCTATTATAAAATGGTGTCTTTGAATATTTCTGCATACTGGGGTCCCTAAATAGTCTTAGAGTTGCATAAATTGGGTAGGACTGGAAAGCTGAGACTCTTACAGTATCACAATATATCACAATATATTGAATGTTATCTCTGTATCATGATACATGTCGTATTGCCAGATTTTTGCCAATACACAGCCCTACAATACCTGTTACTATTATACCTACATTTGCCAGTTTCTTGTAAACCCTACTGTGATAATCACTAACACTATTGTTTGTCTTATTTAGTTTCTTTGTTTCCATCTGCAGCCAAACATGGAGATATTGTACTGTAAATGTGTAAGCGGTGGCCCTGAAATTGTGTAAATATAAGTAACAAATAATTGAAAAGAGAGAAATAGTTGCCTTTGCATTATTTTGTAGAGTAGTCTGTCAATGGGTAATGGCTTAAATCTTCTCAACACTGAGTCTATGTTTGTGCTTAATGAACCAAGAAAAAGGTCATTACAAAATAGCAATATCAATTTTTTGAGAGTGCTATAGCTATCATAAAGTGAGTGGTAAAGTAATAGAAATAAGATTTAACACTGGGCCCTGCTAATGTGTGCGAAAGAGGTTAACTGCTGTGTTTAGTAACAAGCAAACGCTGCTCCTCCCATTAAAGGTGGCGGCCTCTTTTATTGTCTAGCTTTAGTGAATCGTCACAGCTTGGCACTGGCTATATAGCATCAATAAACATAATTTTATGAAGTAGCACACAAGTAATAGCAGGTTCAACGATTAAAATGATTGTGTCTAAAGTCATATGATATAAAACCACACAATTTTGAAAAGAAAGCCATTTTGGAGTATATTTACAAGGATGAAAATGCCAAGTTTAATGATGTGTTGTGGTTACCATCATTTCTTCTTGCATGTCTTTTGCAAAAAAAAAAGTTAATTGCCTGAAGTCAACCCAATTCTGACGTCTGAAAACGTATCTTTTTGGCTAAATCACCTTCTCACCTCCAAGTGATACTGATTCAATAAATTACTCTTAACAAATTCTTGTTCTCCTCTCCCCTTCTTTTCTGTATTCCCTGACATTTTCACTCCCTTTTCGAACCAATGATATATCGAAATCTATGAGCCCATAATCCTATTAATAAAGCTCTCTTGTCCGTGTTACATTTATTTTCCCCCTAATCTCCTTCTCTTCCACTTTTCTCTGCCCTCTCTCTCTTTCTCCCTCTCTCACACCCGGTATCTCTCTCTATGTCCCTTGGCTGACCCCTGTGAACATTTTCCCCTTGAAAGGCTGGAGAGAAATTCAGATTGATACCAAATATAATGCCCGTTGTGGGTTTCACACGTAACAAGGTGGTTGATGGCATGGTCAAGGGTGGTTTAGGCTGACTGCCAAAACCAGCCATCATCACTTGGTCTGGGAGGTATCCCTGTACTGTGTTGCGTGCTGACAATGTGCCACGCATTGAAATACAACTGCTTCTGAAGTATTGAAAGTGGGGCTGTCAAAGTTAACGCGATAATAATGCGTCAACACAAATTTGTTTTAACGCCACTAATTTCTTTAATGCATTAACGCAACTTACGATGATTAGGTTGTGGTGGCTCAGTTTTATAGCTAGAGTGAAGATACTGGTATCATATGAAAACAATCACTAGAAAATCACTAGAAAACAAAGGAGGCTAAATAAAGCTCCAAATGCTAAATGCAGTACCTGTGAGGGTTTCTGGACAATATATTGTCATTGTTTTGTGTTGTTAATTGATTTCCAACTATAAATATATACATACATTGGCATAAAACAATCACATTTGTCCACTCCAATGTTGATAAGAGTATTAAATATTTGACAAATCTCCCTTTAAAGTACATTTTGAACAGATAAAAAATGTGCAATTAATCACGATCAAATATTTGAATCGATTGACAGTCCTAAATGAAAGTATAACAAAAGCATGCAAATGCAGTGATGTAGCTAAAAAGGAAAACAATCTGCCAGGTTCCTTTTTCTGAAATCCTGTCTATACCTTGTTTTTGAAAAAATTTAATATATTTTTCTAATTGCTTTAAAAGTCTTAACACAAAATTGCGACGACAATTTGAAGCAGACATGTAAGAGCAGTGTTTATCCTGGTATCCAGCCTGCATCGTTTCTCACGAGATTAAGCATGGCAGCTCCACACATATATAATCCTTATGAAAATCCTTGTCATGCATGTGCTCCAGTAATGGTTTATGGTGCTGACCATGAGCACCACAGCACTGCCATCCTCATGGGGTGACCAATCCAGTGGGCACAGGAGGATGCTCACCATCTGCAGTCAGACCTACATCCCCTAGTCGGTATTAAATCCATCGGTTCCACAGCCAAATACAAATGATTCAATCCCAAACCGACTCCCAAAGCCTTGCAATTCGTTCTCGCCATCCTCTCCCATTCCTCCCAGCAAACGGAGTGCAGAACAATGGGGGATCTCACCACTGCTTGGATATATCTCCAACAAGCGTTCCCTACAACATCAAATCAGTCGTTGCCTAATGGATGAACTGATTAGACATGCATAAAGAAAGTCGCTTGCGTCACCATTCAGCTTTTGAAACTACAGGATAGAAAGAAGCACGGTTGCTTTTCATAAAAGGATGGCGTGACAGTTGAAGAGGAGAAAGAAGAAGAAAAGGAGCAGGAGATGGATGTTTCAATAATCATTAAGGGTGATATTTTAAAGCAAATCATAACTTAAGGTAAAACTGATTCTCTTTCTCACACTATTGCATGATAAGGAAGGCAAAGACTTATTTTATGAATCAATAACTGCATTTCTGTGCATATATTGCATTCAAATGTCAGTGGGAACTGGTTGTAAAGATATCAATCACTAAATCAGTACAACAGGGGTTTGAACGGGCACGTTATATGAACTGTTGACACAATGTTTAGTTTCATAAAAAGTATCTAAATCAATCAGGTGTTTGTTTTCTCTCATCAAATGCAATGAGGGGTAACAGTCCCAGAGGCTGCATCAACCACCCGTGTACGTGCCTTAACCACAGGAACACGGCAACATTTATTTTCATATCTCAAAGACCCGAGGAATTACAATAATTGAAGGAAACATTCTGAGTTGTTAAACTCTCCAGTGGACCCGGGGTTGCAGATGTGTCAGCAGGCGTGCTGGACAATAAAAGTGAAGCAATGACGGAGTAAGTGAAAAGTTTAATGTGGCTCTCACTCGGCTGCATAATGTGTCGTGACCGATGAAACATTTCCCAACGGTTCACACGGCTTTCTGTCAGCGCTGATGTAAAAGCCCTGGAGGCAGGGACCTGGGTCTGCCCTTTAAACTGGCGCCTCACTCTTTCAATTTGGTCCTCGCCACGAAGAAGAAGAAAAAAGGCAAGACAGAACAGAGACAGAGAACAAGGGGAGGATAGAACAAATATAAAAATGGATTCCTAAGTTTAGTTGTCATGATGAATGAGGATCAAGGGATGAAATGAGCAAAAAAGTTGTTAAAACACTACATCATAGTAATCTAAATTTATATAATGTATTCTCTGTTAGTCTAAACAAACTGTCTGGGCTGCTTGATAGAAATTTAATGAACAAATACATGAAAATAACACTACTTTAAGTATTCTAAAACTAATAAAATTAGATATACAGCTGAGAAAATGGGAACTATTTCACACTTAATAGGGATAATAGCATGCTTTGAAATACATGTTTTAATATGTAAATATACTGAAGAGTGTCCAAGTGATTTCTTCTGCTCATGACATACATAAGACATATGTGGTCCATATATTTCAAACTTTGTTTTTGTGTGACAGTCTTTACCACCTGTTCAATATATCTCAAATGAAAAACTAATTTCAGGATATTAGTACATTGGCTCCATTGCACATAATTGACTCATTGTTATATTCATGAAAAGTGAGCGGACGTCGCAGCCACAAAGGAGGATAGAGACGCTTTACATGAAAATCTAATAGGCAATTTACATTTAAATTTCTACTGTCTCTGTTATAGGTGGATTTAAAAGAGCAAGGGCCTGCTTTTAATGCCTCCACGCCGCCTCCATACCACCTCTTCATCTCCTCCCCTTCTACAGCACCCCTTTTCAACCCCCTGTGTCTCCCACGAGGGCTTTCATCCTCACCTTTAAGGGTACCCAATCAACCGCGGGCTCGGCACAGAGGCAACCTGAACCCCAAACAAAGGACGTTCATTAAAATATCTCCAGCAGAAAGAGGTTCAAACTACTACATTAGCCTCTCTGCTAACACACGGCAGAGATCAAACCAACAGAGAGAGGTAGGTGCCTTATTCTGAAAAACCTGAGACCTCCAGCAAGGAGACTGTCAAGGCTCACAGGGCCTCTGCGGTCAGCGGCTAGACAGACTGGTCTTCTGGGTCAGAACGCTAATGAAGATGTTAGGTAAATTGGCTGAGCATCTGTTCAGAACAATGAGTGGGTGGCCAGATGTGGCCTTTGATGGTTTGCCTGTGTCACAGTCCAATCAAACAAGTCCCAGTCCCCTTTATTAATACGACCGCTAATGATAGCAGCTCACCTCAGCCTGTAGCCTTTCAAATGAACACTGGGGTATCGCTCAGTACCAGCATGTTGAAAGGCCAGTGAGCAGTGTAAAGGTATGGCTGTCAGTGGCATTAAAAAATCTGTCATCATATAAAATGATGAGATGTCAAGGTGTCAAAAATAGTTGTATCAGATGACAGTGAGGCTAACTAGCGAGTCCAAACACTAGAGTTTTAACAGCGAGTTCATGTAAAGGTCAACAGAAATACATTTATTTCTTTGCTATAGTGTTAAGCATCTTTTTGGAAACATGAAAGCACTATAATACAATGTAACTTCCATGATCTTTAACAATGGTAATTGTTTAAAATATTTTCAAAGGTTGTTTCATCACACATTGTCTGATCTGCTAAAAGACTGTTAATCCTGAGGAAAGAGGCACTGCTTTTCTCAAATAATGCAAATGATCAAGGATTAGCAACTCAACTTTAATGCTACAACAATAGTTCTCATATTGCTACGGATTAATTTCTTCCTCTGTGGACCGAGAGCGGAGGGTGAAAAGCTACAGCTCCATAAAAAAGCCAACTTTACTGCATATAGAATTATACACCTTATGTGCATCATAAATGGTGGGTAATTCATCCATAGAAGTAATAAACCATGGAATATGGATGGCATATATTCTACCTAACAATATACTTCAGCTGGGAGGAAGTAAATATGGCGGTGTGATTTACAGTACAAAGTACACTCATAAATTATCGGAATATTTAACGAGTTAAACATCGCACGGTGTGTTGCACCGCAGCTATAGTGCTCTGTGGTTGTCATTTGAAAGGATAATAGTGACTATGGTATGGCGTTATGAACGCCTGAAGCCTCGTGGACATGCTCTGCCACGTGGAGACACTGCGCACTGTATCATCCCCGTTCTTAATAAAAGGCGATGGCGCCTTCTGAGCATAAGGAAAGTTATGGAAAATATCTCTCACCCAAGGACACAGCGCCAGATGTGCTAAGACTTATGGGAGCAATCATAGGTGGCCAAGGCTCTGGTGTGGGCCTTATTAAGTTAGGCTGCAACCCAGCACCTTCAACTTATTAAGCTGTCAAGAGTTGCAATGATTAAAACCAAAGAAAGGTCAGTCGCAGACCTTCGGCATTGTGCAGACCCTGATATTTGCTTTTAGGCCCCAGACCTAATGAAGACGTTTTACTTGATACATGCAAGGAAGGACTAAAATAAATAGTTCTTTTGTGGCACCTTTTTTTTCAAGTCCCCTTATTCATCCTAGATGGCTTGTAAAAACGTCCAATGCTAGTATTTCCCCACGACTCCATCACTCTCCTCTTCTTCCTCCCTTTTCTACCCTCACAGACTCCTTTGAAATTAATTTAATCCATGACAAAGAGGCAGATAAATAGGGAGAGATAGAGAGTAAAAGAAGAAGAGAATAAGTGAGGAAATCAGAACCATGGGTAACTGCGTGCTGTTTTGCACTATCCTAGTCTCTCTATTCAGCAGTTTTGCATAATATCAGCATGTGTGGGGATCAAAGGGAGTAGGTTAATGGGAAAGGGGCTTGGGGATAATTACAGGGAGGGGACAGGTCGGGGAGTGGCGGGTCCAGGTGGGGCCAGCCCTGCTAATATGCCCACGTTATGCTGACAGCAGGATTCCGACGTCTGCTGTCGGAGATTAAAAAAAGGAAGGAGGAATAAGAAAAAAAAAAAAACAATCTTGGGGAGTTTATTGAGAGCTGTCATGGGCGTCCCTCAGATGCTAGGCGACGGTGGTCGCTCAGAGATTTATTCTCTTGTCGTAGCTGATGATGCCATCCAGAGAGGGGGAAACTGGCAGATGCTGGGGGAAGGTATGGTGTAGTGGCAGGGTCCAGTAGTGGGGTAGGGTTCAGGGATTACAGCCCCTGGGCGGAGAATCAATCACGGTGGAGCGAGGTGGGGTGATAGTGTGTGGTGGGGATGGGGATACGGGAATGATGTCCTCTTCAACGGGCGCCACTCAGTCACACCATTTCAATTTTAGTCCTCATGGAGAGATTCGGTGTGTCAGCTGTGTCATTCTCATCTCTTCCACGTGTGGACATCTCCCTGTCTCTTTCTATATACAGTACCCACGGCTGCAACGGCTATATCCACCTGCCCGAGTAGATATAAATGTGACCGTGCCAGCGGCCAAACTATTAATGTAGAGGCCTAATTCTGACATGCCTTTGACACTCTGTGAAATCTGTATCATTAGCAGGGATACAGGGATGAGGCTATGAATGATGGAGAGGGGGCAGTGGGAGAGAAATAAATGAAAAGGGACGATAGGGCAGAAAAAGTGAATCTGTTGGAGTTCAAAGCATGCCCCTGACTTCAGAGGGGGGAAAAAGAGGGGGAGGGAATGAGAGAGCGAGATCTGTCTGTTTAGGTAGCGCTCTTCAGGACAACCTGCGAGTGGCAAATTGTAAATGACATATGTAAAACCGAAGGGTCAGATAAAGTTCTGTTTGGTCTCTGAGGGGTTAAAGGAAGCCAGTTAGCTAATTGACGCTGCAAAGATGATGAAGGCTTAGTGTGTTAGAGCACCAACATTGGTGGGATGTTTTATTTCACAGAGGAGATATGTT
This sequence comes from Sebastes fasciatus, assembly GCF_043250625.1. Taxonomy (NCBI): domain Eukaryota; kingdom Metazoa; phylum Chordata; class Actinopteri; order Perciformes; family Sebastidae; genus Sebastes; species Sebastes fasciatus. Next base: position 19,588,057 of record NC_133800.1, on the reverse strand, counting down.
ATTCCACAAGAACAGGTCGGGTTTAATGAGGGCTGCATTATTGTGTGAAGTGCTGCAGAGTCGTGCAGGGTTCATTAGCACCTATTGAAACCTTAAAAACAAACGTTCTTGCTACTTACTCATGGATACGTTTATTAATACTTAATGCGGCAGTAGGCAGAGTGTTTTGGCATCATTGGGAAAACGATAATTACCTTTCAGCATATTGCAATTCAAGTGCTCTGAGAGATAACTAGACTTCTGCACCACCTCATGGCTCTGTTTTCAGGCCTTAAGAAATCTTTGACCAATCCCAGATCATTTCAGAGAGAGTTTGAAAGACACAGAAAGTTTGCCCCGGTTGCTGGGCGGTGCTTGGTATTTCCTCATCTGAGCTCAACATGTTGGCCGGGTCACAAACTTTCACAAACTCCAGCTTGGCTCTGATTGGTTATTTTCCTCCGGTCTGTAAAATCTTGCAGATGCCATTAGGAGCACCGGAGGACACCGGATGAAACAGAGGCACATGACTTTTTTTCAGATTATCTGTCCCATGCACAACTGTCAGGATATAGTGACTGTTTTCTAAAAATAACTGTTTAAAATCATATTTACTCCAATTCTACCTACTGCTGCTTTAACATGGTGAAAGATACGGTAAAAATACATTACAGACAAGTGCCCTATTTTTGAAGAGACAATTCTGTATGTTTTGTTTCAAATTATAATGTTCAAATGATCAGATTTTGAAGCTCATTTTTACATGTTTAAAGTCTTCTCGACTTTACCACCAATGGGAAAAACAACTCCAAGGACATTCTAGTGACACAAGGCTAACGGCAGAGCCACAGGTCCGAGATCAGCCTTTCCTACAGATACCGTAACCATGGCCGTAATTACCTCAATGACAGACCTAGCCTCAGATCTGCTCCTGGGACCGACATCCTGATCTATTCCTACCATGACTGCTGGCAAAAAGTCTGTTTCAAACCTGCCCACCTGTCCGAGCTGTAGGCCCCCCCGACGGTTTTAGTCATGTCAGTCAGTCTAAACTCATTACCATATGTCCTCTAAACCTGAGACATCAGAGTGTGATGACTGTCTCAGTCGAACCAGAAGACTGGAGGCTAAATGAGAGCTGTCTGCATTAGAAAAACATGTTCCAACCTCTTGTCTCTCCGATGCCCTCCGTGGAATCCATGCCCTAAATAGTGATGTTTTACCCGGGGCCTCGTCCTCCCTCATCTACCACCGTACCGGTATCCCAACAGGCAACAGAAAGTGTTTAAAATACCTGGGTGAGGAGGGTGATCATGTAGACTTTGCCAATGAGGAAAACAAGTCCAAATCAGAGATTTAAAATGCAGACAATGAGCATACACGTATGCACAGACAGAAACTTGTCGACACAGTTTAAAGAGGATCCTTACAAAACTGAATGTTTAGCTGTTCTTGCTCGGAGCTTACAGTATGCTGACTGTGCACTGATTCAATTCAAAGATTTCTGGCAGGGAAAAAAGACTTATACAGCCTGTAGCTATCCCAACAGGAGCAGTAAGTGAATAACAATGTGCTACTGAGAGCCTCTTTAGCATCACATCTATACTGCTGGCTAGCATTGTGTTTGGCTGCCTTCTCTCCCGCGTCGCAGCAGTACACTGCTCCTAAGGAAAGAAAAAAAAAAACCTTATCTGTCTATCTTTGTGATCAGTTACATGCTCATTATGTTGGATCCATCAACATTTTGAAAAGCTTGAACACTCTTTTTTCCCCCTAATAGTTCCCAGGATACACTCAACTGCAGTTGAAAGCTCCAGTTACCTGAAACAAATTGCCTCAAGAAATCTGAACCGCCGCTAGTCTGCAAACGTAAAGAGAGAGACATACAAGAGCTTCAAAACATTAAAGCGCACAATACTCCTGTGTTTTCAGTCTTTTTTGAATTGTCCGCTTAAAAAAATAAAGAAATAAATAAAGAATAGAAAAAGGAACCTTGTAGTCTGTGTGTGCATTCACGTAGAGTTTGCGCTTTGGGCAAAACGTTGTGTTTCACCACATCCCCCCTTCCCCTTCCCCTCCCCACATTCCCGCGGTATAAAAAGAGCTTTGACACAGCGGTGAGATAGAGTTTCACAGTGTGTTTGAGTGAATGTAATATGTTAAGATGTTACCAACATGGTTTCCATTACAGTAGAATAACAGATTCACATTTTGTAGAGATAAGCACTGAGGGGGCGTTCGGAGCATAGCCTGCTGTGACATATACTGAGTATTTATGTCGACTGATGATGGGGGACAAAGAAAAAAAATCAACACGGGTAGGCAAGGCCTCGTGTATGATATATGAGGGAGCCAGAAATAAAGTATTGACAGGAAAAAGAGGAGCTTTTTTAGTGCATATACGTTAGCACAAAAGAACCACTGAATGGACTAAATCCCATTTTTGAATCCTGAGGCAACAACAAAACACACAAACACAAGCAGACCACCCTGCTATGCCATACCAATGTGATAAATGTGTCTTTACTGCTTCTCTCTCTCTCTGTGTGTTTCTCTCTCTGGCCCTTTGGCCTGTGCCATTTGAGGGCTTATCGAAGGCTGTGAAGCCCAGGTTGGGTTTGGCTGCAGACTGCTCCCCACTGGGATAAGAAGATGGAGGGCCTCTGCCAAGACCACTGCTTACATCGACCCAGAGCGCCTGTGCACACAAAGATGTCTCAATCAGAGAGACACCAACACACAGAAACGCACGCTTTCTTTAACATGCAAGAATGAGATCCAAATAATAAGTCTGGCAGCAGATGATCAAAACCAACATTCAAGGTCGGGGGATGTCTTCAGGTAACAATGTGAAACTACTCCGTTTTTTAACAACTGTGTGTGCCAAGTCCTGTCCATTTGGGCTGTGTGGCCTTGAGCATTTGTCAGGAAACTGAAAATCTATCATCGTCTTTTTCCAAGAATATATCTTTTGTGGAGCGTCAAATTCAGTTGGTCGAACCATATTCTCCAAGGTTGTTACGAGAGTTTGGCAGATGTATCCTCTGCTGGGGAGAATAGCATAGCAGTGCAAAACAGATGAGAACAATAAAACACAGAGGATGAAAATGCAGCGCAGTCTGTAAGTATTTGGACAGTGACACATGCTCTGTTGTTTTGGCTTGGTGCTCTAGCGCATCGGTTTTGAAATGAAGCAATGAGTTTGAGGTTGAAGCGCTGACTTTCAGCTTTAATTTGAGGATGTTTGCATTGACATCAGATGGACCATGTGGGAATCAATGACTGTCTGAAATCTAGGAGAGACAGAAAAGTTGGCGATCTAACCGCACTGTCATTGTTTCATGTCAAATCCAATAAGTTGGAGGACAAAGTCAAAACAACCAACAAATATGTTGCTGTCCAAATAAGGGACTGTACTGTATAGTCACTGAAAACCTCCAGTTGAGGTAAATTAAATTTCAAAAATAAAAAAAAAAATCTCAGAGTTCATCATGAGTTCAGCAGCTAGCAGAAAGATGGAGGGATAAAAATAAAGATCCATTTCTTTTTTTCTCCCCCTTTCTTTCCCCACACCTTCCTCCCTTCCTGACTCCTCTCATTCTCTTCCACAACCTCCCCTGAACTTCCTTGCTACTAGGTATTGCTAAAATGATTAGCTGCCAGCATCAGCCCCCTGGCCAAATCAGCTTTGAACTGGTCAGGGCAGACTTATCACATGACGACCAGTCCCCCAGCTGGCCTTGCGCTGTGCGTTGGCAGGTGAGACCTGCATTACAGCTTGCATAATTCCCCAGATGGGTGCGATGAGTTCACAGCAGCTTTAGCAGGAACCAAATAGTGGGGATTGCTGACATATAATCGTTTTAGAGGGGTGAGAGTGTGTGTGTGTGGGAGACGAAGAGAGAGGGGAGGCTGCCTCAATACAAATTGTGCTGTTCTTCGAATTCCCACACACACCATGTATTGCAAACACATACACACCCATGCAGTGAATGATATACTCTTGAACCACACATGCATACACACTCGCAGATACAGAGAGGTGAGGAAGACAGAACGAGGTCAAACACAGAGGCAATAAAAGCTGTGGTGTCCGACTGTTGATCTCATCCCGGGTTCATCACTTTAAACAGGCTGAAACAGCAGGAGAAGGATCTGCTGCAGAGCAGAGACCTTCCCAATTAGGATGAGTCATGCACAATGGCAGGGCCCTACACACACACACACACACACACACACACACTAGCCCTCACTCTGGGAGACAGCCTGTCCTATCGGAGGTGAGCATGGCCCAGGCAGCTCAGAGTGTGATGATAAGGAGAGGAAGGGGGGGTGTAGTTGGAGAAAGGCAGAGCATGATGGGAGATGTTGCCCCTCACTTCTTTCTCTTTTTTTCTCCACCTTTATTTTAGCACGCGGCTGTTTCTGTGGTCTAACACGAGGCTTTCGACCGCAGACACCCAACTCCCGGCGGGACCGCTGAACTGAGCACCAACCTCACAGCCTGGCCTGATGTGTCAATAAGCAGAATCACCACTAACTATGAACCTTCAGTCTCTTTGCTCCCCGCACCCTCGGCTCTGCAGCCCCAAACACCCCTGGAGCAGCAGTCGACCGCGCTCTGCTCCCGCTATCATGTGCACCTTTTCCTCCTCTTTCCACGTTCTCTGACAGCTCCTCTACAGTAGGTAACATAAACTGGATCGAGAAGGGGAAAGACAGGGGGAATAGTTGAATCTGGCGTACAGAGTAACAATGTCTTTTTCTGTAAAAAAAGAAGAGGAAGAAAATGATAAAAATCGGTGGTGTAACTGTAGACACATTTTCACTGTTGTGGCCTGAAATGAAGCACTTCCTCCCTAATCAAATACTGCACTACATCAAAGCCTGTAATATGTGGAGGAAATGTTTCAAACTCCATCCTGTCTCTACTTAGATTTTGCCTTTCCAGCTCCTAATGCCCTGTGTCACATCAGCCTATGAGTGTGTGAGTCTTGTTTTGGCCCGCTGTCACAACGAGTCTCCTGCTGAATAGACATATTCGTAGTGGCATATTGTCGGGCCTGGGGGGTCCTAGAGTGGAGGAAGTCCCTTTCAGTATTTAACCACTATTTTCACATCAAATGCACCCTCCCTCCTCTGTCTTCCTGTCTCTCTCACACACCTTCACACACACAGAAACGTACGCACACACCTGATCCTGACAATCATCGTGCCACTACTGATCTGCAGTCCGTTGAGGTCACGACGGAATGACAGCTGTCACAGAGTCCCCATTACCCCCACGCAGCAGGGAATTAAAGACAAACAAACCCGCGGCCATAGGAAGAGGAGGTGAAATTGTGTGTGTGTTCACTTTGTATGTCCTTGTGTCCCTGTAGTAGAGTTACAGTGCGAGCAGGGGGGATGCCATCATTCTCTTATGTTTGAGGGAAGTAATAAGAGCAGAACTCTGCTGTTTTTCCATTTCCTCTCATGTCCTTCTTCGCTAGCATGATCGGTGCTGTAAAACTGCTCCCATGAAGTCTCAAGTGCTTTTTGTCTGTGTGTGATTTAAAGGAAATAGGGTTGGCATATGACAAAATGTGCAGTCTAACACTGGAGCAAAATTTCTGTATCATTTTGATGGGTTTTATTGAGCTATCGAAGCACTACATGTAAGTGGAGCTATTCTGAATAAAACTCATAGAGGAAAAAGAATTTGCTTCAGTTCACTTTCTACTAATAAAAGACTGCTCAAATTCAGCACCATACAGCCACCAATGGACCGTGACAAACCGTGTCCCACTTCTTCATCGCATGAATCTTAAAATCACCCAGTTCCTCTGGCATTTACACAGGAAGTGTAATACATGACCAATCCTTCCCGGCGACCTCACCTTCAGTTTGTGACTCAAAGCTAACGGCGAGGCCCGCTCTGCAGCTTACATGTGTTCCACGTCGTTTAGCATGCAGCCCAGACACAGTGCCACCGTGGCTTTTAACCCCTGCTGGGGGGTTCGGTTGGTCTGCGGCCCCCTCAAGGGAGACCATCGCTCTAATGGTAATTTAAGTGTAAAATCTGGTCCCTGGGAAAAAGGTCATTGAATCTGCATAAGCCCCTTGAGCCAGGCTTAGGACCCTGTCGGGTCGGCCTTCAAGAGGAGGGAGGCAGATAGAGACAAGCTCCTCTATCCCGCTTTCCTTCCATCTCTCTATCTCTCTATCCTTCACTAGGAAAACCCCCACTTCCCTTTTCAGCCCCCCTCCCATCCAAGTCCCTTGGCTCCGCAGTTCCACTTGGTGCTTGATCTGTGTCTGTGAACAATAGTTAGAGATGCATTGGAAGTGGGGCCAGGGGGAGACGGGATGAGAGCCTGGGTTGTTCTTCCTCGTCTGCTGCCCTCTACATCCTAAGAGGGGACTCAACGCTGAGAGGATCAATACTTTAGTCGTGTACTTCCCAAAAGCATGACATCAACCCATGTTCACCAAACATGTCCAAACATTAAAAAAAAAACATACGAGCACATGAACACCGACTGGATCGTCGTGTCCTCGTGTAATGAATCCAGCCTATTTGCTGGCACAGATGGGGAAAGTGCAGCTAAAACAAAACAATGTCAGTCATCTGTGGCACCGCATATTAGAGAGGAACTTCTGCTCAAACTGTAAGAGGATAAGCATATGTTGTTTTGTCTTTTTGATTAGGGTTAGTTCTCTTTCCCTGTGTTGCTCTGCTTCAACTGCTGTTAGACTGAGGGGGGGTCTTTTCTGTCAACAGATGGTAAAATTAGCTGAGGGCAAATCACTTTGTGGTTCTTATCTACTAGTAAATATAAAGGCATGTAGAATGAAATGCAGTATCTGCAAATTAAACACCATACACTAAAACAGCTTGTATAGAGACACAAATATGCTCATGTAATTATCCACTTGTGGCACTGAGCAGAGAAAGCTCAAACACTCACAAAAGCAGTACATAGGCTGATTAACTAATCATTTTTTACTGAAGTAGAATAGAACAACAAAATGCTTTTTAATTAAAAAGAAACATAAACACTCCTTTTTTAGAGAGAGCCAGCGAGGGATGGAGACAGACATAAAGAAATAAGGGAAGCGAGGAAAGAAAATTAGGGGTGCTGTAACAGGAGGAAGGCAGTGAAGTTGAACCTTGAGTATGAACTATCGTCCGTCACACCTCGGAGTTTCCGTCCACGCATGCAACACTTTTAAGAACTATAATAATCGTTAGGGCAGGGCGAGTCCGGATGGTGTTTTCGGAATCAAAATAGTGTCAGGCTTCATTTCCTCCTCCGCCGCCACTTAACAAAGAGGTATTTTGAAGCCGTGCAGGAGGCAGCCATGACAGTCCATCCCTGGAGCATTTCCCCCGTATTTGAAAACATGTGGGAATGCTTTCTCTCAAACATAAAAGGATCAAGACTCCCTATATTCTAAAGGGAAACAGAGCTGCCTTGGCACAGTGTTAATTTTAACAACTTCTCCCTTTATTTGGTACGGCATTAACCTTGAGGCCGCCGAACCTCTTTTGAAGTGCTCGCTGCCTAGCATGAGAGTATCCAGAGTGAGGTCAGCAAGACTGTTATTAAGAGTTATTAATGGATAGTGGGCTCTGACTTTGAGTTATGACCCAAACGTTTTTAGCAGAACTCAGTTGCGGTATCTATGTACGGGTGAGCATGGCAGAGCACTAACTTGTAAGCAATAAAAGGCTATTATTGGTCAGGAAAGTAGTGATTCAATAAATGTAGGTTTCGAGCCAAGATTTAAAAACAGAGACAGTGCCATGAGACCTAATCCTAAAAAGGAAGACATTGTAGACATTGTGCCAGTACAGCAATAGTTCAATCACCCTCTGATTTGAACTTGACTGTGAGACACACCAACCCGACATCAGAGAACCAGCGGCGATGAAGGCTGCCTGTTGCATCACCTTTGTTTTGGCTGACAAGTTGCACTCAAACACGCTGCAAAGACTACAGTCGATAGCCAACTGCCATGTACGTTCTGCACCTGCGTGAGAGGAGATAACCCTCCACACCAGCAGGTCGCGGTAGTCTGTATTCGTCATTCAAAAAGGGAAACCGGAAGACCAAGGACTGAGGATATAAAAGCTGTTGTTATGATACGTATATGAAATAAACGGTGTTTGCCGACCATTTTCACACCACTCTCACTCACCACTTAGCATCATTCCAGATGGCTATGTCGCTGTGAAAATATCTGTGTATTAGAACGATCAGATGAGATGAAGAGGAAAAATGAGAAGAGCCTTCTGTGTTTCTCCTCTTGACTTTACTCGTTGGCTTGCTTTCCTCACGTCCGTTTCTCTTCTCGTGCACTGATTCGTTTGAGCTAAACAGCCAATCAGAGTGATTTCTCTCACCGACGGGCGCTGCTGCCGATTTAACATGCTGAATCGGCCGAAAAACTTCCCACACGGGCAGACTAGAGCCGACTGTGAGGGACACACTGAAGAAAAACTAGGTCGACGGACGCTCACCGGCGGCCCCAAACTGTCCGACGGCCGACCGTCGGCTTGGCGTGTCAGGGCCTTAGCTGGACCTAAGCTGACCGAGGTCTCTGAGCACAGAAGGGAGATAAAAGTTAGACCTCAGATTAGACACATACTCATCCGCATGGTAATGGTCAGTCAGTCAATGCAGACCAAGAAGCATATAAACAACCAAGGCTGGGCAATAGGATGATATAAATCGTCAAAAAATTTTTTAAATGTAAATCGTATATCCTTTTTCTATATTGTTTCTATCATGATATAATCTAGGCCTATAATTATTTATTTTTTCTCTATAATTTAACTTAAAACTGGTATGTTCATTTTGCAGTCAAGTTCTTAAAACGAGAAAATACTCTACTTTTCATTTGTCAAGTATTTAATTCACACAGGAGTATACAAAAATAGGCTTTACCATGTGGTTATTTCATATGGACTGTTTATTTATTGAATTACCGCAAAACATGCTATATCGTGATATATATCGTTATCGAGATATGAAATGACCTATATCGGGATTTGATATTTGGGCTATATCACCCAGCCCTACAAACAACTCTAAATAATATAATACAACCTAAAGAAAACCAAGGTCACTGAGGATTTGCCATTAAATACTTAGTATGCTCTGATTACCACACCTTTCTCCGTATGCTCTTTGAAAATAAATAGAGTTTGGGACATGAACCGCAGTACACAGAGCAGGATAAAACATTCTCCACCACCCAGAACCGGAGGGAAAAGTCAATGTGGGTGAGATCAATGCGACATTTGTAATGGATGACGATGGATCACTAGTTTAATATTACACCGGTGGCGGCGTTGGCCTTACGGTATCTGCAACGAATAAATGTTAACTTGTAATCTGTTCCTTAAAGAACGCTGCCATTGTTTGTCTTCTCTCCCTCCAGCCCAACCCCGCCATTGATTGGGGCCTTTATTGAATGCTCAAACACTGCATGCAACGATTGATCACTCCCAATTAAATGTGCACTGGATGTTTCCTTTCATACCTACATCCATGAATACCTCATGCTCATGGATACCTTTTTTGACAGAATAATTGATAGAACCCAGCACAGAATGTGGGGATGTTAAAAACTAGAGGCAAACCCAGCCTTTGAAATTTATTTGGAATTTGATTTAGGTGTAATTTGTTGATCCTCTATCTCCGTCTGTCTCCCTCTCTCTTCTTACTTTCTCTCTTATTCTGTGCTGTTGTTGGCTTGACCTGTGGACTCGACCCCTGACCCTTGACCCTGAGACATCTGACCAGTCACCACTCTGGGGGAACCAAATTAATAGAAGCGTTGCTCGTTAATTGCATAAGGGGCCAGCTAAGAGATTCATCACCTCAGTCATTGCCATTGCTTTACTTTGACCCCCCCCTTCTTTGGTTTCCCAGAGGGCGTTTGGGGGCAGGCCCAGCTGTGCTTTTCCTATAACCCTCCCTGTGTTTGCTGTGTAATTATTCAGCATCAGCCCTTATTAATCAAGTCGATGCCCTTACGTTTTAAATGGAAATTGCGGGGATTAATACAAGCATTCATTTTGTCCAGGAAATCTTGATGGCTTTAGCCCACTAATCGAATTGGAATAAAGAGGCCACGGCAATGGGAGGGACTTGATTGAATTAAGGGAGAAGCAAAAGCACACATTATACTGTATCCGCCAGCAGGGTCCTGAGCCCGACGCTAACATACACACACACAAACACAAAGGTCACAGAGCATGGCCCACCATGGCACTTTGATGAGTCATAAGTGCATCACGCATAAAAGTATAATTTGGCCTGATTAGAATGGACGATTTTGAAGATAAATGCATTGATTTCATTTTTAATTCAAGAAGTAACAAAATAAAATTTGGGCATTTGGATGCACTCATTTGCATTCATACATGCACTAGGGCTGCGCAATTAATCAATTATTAATTGTGATCACAATTTTGGCTTCCCACGACTAAATGAATATGATTGACTGTGATACTGATATTCAACATGTGTGCTCCGTTCATAGAAAACTCTGCTGTATATCAAATCAAGAGCTTCTTAAACTAACAGTCAGCCACCAGGGGGCGATGGAGATGTTTGGACTTCACTTTTTGGGGACCTGTCATCCGCCATGTTTCAACAGTAGCCCAGAATGGATTCACCAAACTGTTAACTTCTCCTGCTCGGGCCGGAATCAATAACGTAACTCGCTGCCGCTCTCTCTCTCTCTTGCTTCACCACTCACTTCCCATGTACACACACAGACTCTATATAGTGGCTCTACTCCGAATGGCTCTAGCGTGGGCCATTTTCGTTTTCGCATCGGCCACCGTAGCTCTCTAACACGCTTGACACATGGGAGAGACTTCAATTGGTTGTAATCTCCTCACCTCACCGCTAGATACCGCCAGATCCTACACACTGTTCTTTTAAGTCTTATTTTGATAGAAAGTTTTGTTAATTAACAGAAATGTAGCCTAGCACATCACTAAAGTGAAAGCAGTGCTCTGTTGATTTACTTTAGGATAAAAAGCTTTGGTACAATTTTATTTTGCCTCTATGAGCACTGTGGACTGTGATGCACTGTCAATGCCAAAGAAAATTCCTAGTGTATACCTCTTACACCTGGCAATAAACACCATTCTGATTCTGATTCTGATTCTGATTCTGAGACATTTTGATGCAAGGTGATGATAAGCAGGAATGCAGCACATCATGGAAGTGAAAGGAGTGCTCTATTTATTTAAATGTGAAAGTGCAATAAAAATATTTTCCCCTAAAGTCAATGAATAATCGTGATAAATAATCGTATCCTCAATATCGATCAAAATAATCGTGATAATCATTTTGCCCATAATCGTGCAGCCCTAACAAGTACAGTATGTGCATGCACGCTCTCATGTGTGCACATGTGCTACGGCTAATGGTGCAGGTGCCTGCAACATACTTTCCCACATTCATACACACAATAACACACACATCATCATATTCATATCCCCACTCATAGACTCATACATAAATAAATAACCCTCCTGTCCCTGTATTATATATGTACTCAGTCTTTCTGTCATTAGGTTACACTCAGTCCCTGTGTCTCTCTCCCTCTCTCTCTCTCACTCTGTTGCAGCTCTCGGGTCAGCTCAGACTGCTGAGAGTCTGACCATGATGCCAATTATCCACCGGCTTCACCGCTGGATACATGACACCCAACCCTGCACAGCGCAATACAGCTTCTACACAAAATGCGTGCACACACACAAACATATTCAGGCAACTCCACAAATACATGCACATGTATACAAATGTGAATATAACAAAGTGACACTGAGGGCAGAGGAAAAACATACTAGAGACTCTTTAAAAGCACTTAAACATGGAGCATGCACCTCAGTAAAGCCGGTTAATTATTTAAAAAGAAGGTTGAGATAACGGATTATAACCATGGAGCAGAAAATAGCAAACACATACTGCCACAGCTTTAGAATCAAATCCTCTGTCCAATACAACAAATCCACCTTTTTTCTCCCTTTTTTTACCTCTCCATCATCCCTCTTTTAACCATGCCCTGACTCCCTGCAACTCAGATTGACAGACAGATTAGATTGGACACAGTTGACAGCGGTGGAAGCAATCACATCCGGTGTTTGGCAGAGGTTTTGTTTGTGTAAAATGACACACAGGCCTGGTTCTCTCTCTCTCTCTCTCTCTCTCTCTCTCCATAAGATACGCCATTGGCACAATCTCACAGGGCGATTACTATCAGGCCTGGTGGAGGTGTTCCAACATGTCATTTGTCTGTCATTTGTTTGTCAACTGACGACAGCTCCGTGTCTCTCCAGTGTATTTGTGTGGGTGTGTGTGTGCATGCGCGCACTGGTGAAAATGCACATTGTTGTATATATTTCCTCCCTCTTTTTCCCTCCCTCCAGCACCTCTCCTTCAGGTATCGTCTTCTCCATTTGATATGGCAGTGACATTTTTTGACAGCATGTAGATAGATAAGATTTGTTGCGCCTATGAGCCATCTAGGGATTAGAAATGCACACTCCTTTTGGCAGGCACTGTCTAGATAGCTTTCTCTTGGCAATGTGAGATTCAACCAAACAGCTCTTGTGATTGTGATCTATGTACTGCTCCTTAGTTTTGCATTGACTGTGACAGGGGAGAGAAAAAAAAGCCACACACCACTTACTGTGCTGCTCTAAAAAGCTGTTTACATTTCCAATTAGAAGGATACGATTTTTACAGGAGTGGTATGTTTTCATTGAGCAATAATTCTATTTTCCACTACGTGCTCATTAGTAAATGTTATGTAGAGATTTTCCGATACCAGCTGTTTATTACTTACTACTTTATGTATGGATGTGATAGATTACTATCGTTGTTGTATGGCCTAACTAAGGTTAAACCATTTGTAAAACATGAACAAATACATACAGAGAATGAATGCAATAGCAAAAATAACACGGCCTTATATACTGTCCATATCACCGTTTTACTTGTTGGATTTTCCACTGTAAAAAATATTGCCAAATGGCTGACATTTTCCTCGTTCTGACTACCGTTACCGTTACACTCTCTACTAGCACCACACTGTTGTTGTTTGCTATCGTCACGTGACAAACTACCTGCAATCGGTTCTTCTTTGCTACTCTAAAACAGGTAGTTTCCAGTGGCAGCCATGAAGCTACTGTTTTTGAGCGGCGAAGAAGAATTGATTTCAGGTTAAACAAGTTGATTTTTTTCTGGGTTAATAAATTATGGTTTCGGATTGGTGCAAAGACTGGCGCACTCTCCGATATCCAATCCCAAATTTTGGGTAGTATCGGACGCGTACTGTTATCGGTATCGCAACCACTCTAATTTCATGTTTGGAGCATATCTGAGCTCTGGAAATTTCTATATCTGCCATCCATGCAAGATATATTATAAGCACTTGACCACAGTAAAAAATTCAGAGCAACAGCTCCACTGCAGCTTCCCACAGCCTACGCTGTGTCATATCTTAACGATTTCTGCGTGTGAAAGTTCCCACTGAACCCAAAACAGAACATCTCAACAGCTGAAATCCAAGCTAATTGAGGCAGAATTACACGAACGGACCCTTAGAAATACTAAACATCTGTTCAGCCTTTCCCCCTCTATTCAAACATACAAATGGGCAGCAGTGTTTGCTTGGCCCATCCCTACTGTATGATGGTTTCAGAGCCTTTCTATTCATGGTGCATTGGCCGATGAACAGTTATCTCATAGCCTCTGTCAAATCAATCATGTCAGATTTGTTTAGATCCTGGCCCGGAGAGGGCTTGTGTGTTTATGTGAGCGGACTATCGCAGCGACGGATGAGGGATGTGCAGCGGAGAATCATGGCATTCACATATCCACAGAGAGCAGCTTATCAGGCGTGTTTGGCCCGAGTCTTTGATGCTGCTGAAGTACAAATGTTACCATGTGGCTGCTGAGTATAGAGAAAGAAAAGAAGCATGTATTGCAAATCAGCTGCATTTCCACTACTATGTTTTTTTTAGAGTAAAAGTAGCAACGTTTTTTTTGTTTTTTTCCCATTTCCCTGTACATTATGTGCAAAACATTGTGGACAAAATGTAGCGCTTGTCTCTAACATATTATCTCATGCATATTAAAAACAGCTTTGGTTTTCTTGGCTCTGGCACAGCTCAGCTTCAAGCTTTTTTTTTATTCCTCAAGGGGCTAGTTAACCCCCCACATAATCTGGCATTCCAACAGACTCTTCACTCTCCTCCTCATCCTCCTCAATGACCGCCATCTCTGTAGCGGCCCTGAAACATTACCAAAAACCCCAGCGTCACTTGGCCTGATTTATGGTGTCATTAATGTCAGGCTATCAGTGGACATGAGCGCATGAGACAACAGACGAGCCGCCCCCAAAAACAAATAGTTTTGATTAAAGTCAAGGACATTCCGTACAGCTTTTCCGTAGAAAGGCATTCATCACATTTGATGTCGACCCTCCCTCCCGCCCGGCTTTCCTCTCTCCCCTCTATCTGTCTGCCTGTTTGGTGGTGGAGGTGACGGTGAAGGCTGCAAAAACCAAGGGCTGAGCTAACATAGATACAGACGGCTTACGCGAGAGGGGTTATACAAATCGGTGTGTAATACAAAGTTGGAACAGCAGTGAGTGGATTAATTGAACACTAAAGGGATTACAGCGTAGAGGTTTACGCGGACAAACAGTGGGTCATAGATAGAGGGCTTGATTTTTACATGCCTCTTTGGAATCAGGTAGTCAACCACATAGTTTGCGTTCACTATATCTGTCAATGCACAGCAGCATCTTATTTAACATGATTTGATGACAAATGATGTGTCCTCTGAGGTCAGCATGTGCTGTGCTGCTTGTTGCACACAAAGTTTTGCGTTTGGCTCGTCAGCAGATCCACAGTCCGCGCCAAGTCTTTAATATGGCGCTCAGAGAGTTATAGTAATAAGATGATAACAGAAATTGAAATGCAGACATCGTTTACAGTCTCCTAAAGCAAACATCTGTTAAAGTGACAGGAGAAGGGTCGATGTGAGGAGGATTCCAGAGACGATGGGAAAAGCACTCCAACGCTGTTGCTAACTTTTATCTCCCACCAAAAAGCTTCCCGTTTGTGTAAACAGATCCCAAAGAGTCTACGTAGCCTTTCCTCTTTCCTGCCTCTCTGGCCCCGGCCACCCAGCCTGCACTCCGGCCCACAAGGACTCGACAATAACTCAGTGGGTCAAGGTTTAAGAGGCAAGTTTAAGATGAAATTATGAGAATTGAGAAAGTCCACAAACAAATTAGCTAAAGAGGGGAGAAGAAAACAAAACGTGCTTAGCTATTGAGGTGGCGTGTAACGCGCAGACCAAACAGACATCACAGCCTTGGCTGAACCTGAGCCAAGTTCTATTGGTGCTCACCCTTATCTAATAAAGGAGAGACTTAAGTTGTATTATTCTAATACGCGAGTGTGTTATTCTAAGGCTGGCTGTTTTTAAGTGTCATTTTGTCACAGCTCGGGAGGAGAAGTGTGATTTTAATCAGGGTAGCTTTAGGTGTTTTCCTGCTCTCCAGATGTTCTGGCCCATGCCTGAGAAAGCTTTTTTTCGCTTTTATTTCTTCCCCTCCGACGGAGACATAAGTGGAGGGTTATTGTGCTGCTCTCAAGGTCTCTCTTAAAAGTCTCTCCTACTCAAATATTTGGACAGTCACAAGAGGAGAGAAATGTATCAGGTGCAACTTGGGGGGAAAAAAAGATGCTAGTTGTAGGTGGGCGAGCAGATTTTCAAGGAAATTTTGAACATGCACGTCAGTACAGTGTGTCCGCACACACACACACACACATAAAGAGACAATCATGTAGCATGCCTACAGTACATGTGTTCCTACAATTAGACAGCAAATGATTGATTCCCGGATCGCTCTCTGTAAACTAATAGCATCATGACATCATTAGTACATTGTTGAGTATTTCCAGAGCGTATTTCTCATTATGACCACCATGCTGGAATAATGGAGGTATTGGATGGTTGATATGAGGTTAAAAAAATGACAGCACTATTCAGAGGCCCCCTTTTACGAAAGAGTGTGCGTTCGTTTGTGTGTGCGCGTGTACGTTTAGGTCTGCCCCCCCCCCCCGATTTAACCAGCCACACATGTGACACTCAAAGAGGGGTCTGATCCCCTCACCCCTGCTGGGACCCATACACCCCTGGTTCTCATTGACTTTGGTTTCATGCTCGCGGGGCAAAATGCAAAATGGCAATAGAAAAGAGAAGAGAGAGAGAGAGAAAAAAAAAAACAGAGAAAAAGAAAATAAACATAAAACAGAGGATACTACAGAAAGATTCAAGCCATGTGGTTCTCCTGCCAGTAAACAACAAGCGGCCCCGGTTCGAGAAAAAAAAAGAGGCATCCCAGGGTTTTAATCCTGCGAGTGATGTGTGTCTGTAAATGTTGCTACCTCTGTGAGGAGCTGAGCATTTAGGGGAAGTTATGCTCGTCTCCAAGAGAAAATAATGAGTCCCGATGGTCCATCACAGGTCCACGGTGCTAAAAATATTGTGGCAAACTTTCTTCTTGTTCTTTGATGAAAACATGGCTGAAAACGTCACGAAACAAACTGTTTAGTTTAAAGGGATATTTACAATGAACATGAACAACAACAGTATATTGCCTTGGAAGTCATCCATATCTATTAGATATGGCCGGTTGTACTTAGATCCTGAGTGAAAGACTTGGCTGCGATTCAGTCAGAAATGTGTACCAGCCACCGGAGCAGTGGCATAAATCTTGAGATCAGCCCGTATTGATAGGGCCTTGGCTACCGATTTGGTAACACGTGTGCATATCCATTTCCCTGACAGAGACTGATTGCACATGACTGGGGAGGTAATAGAATTGTCTTTAAGGGGCCGGACGTCATTTATTACAAGCAGAAGGTAGGCTACACCTGCGGTGCGTCCCATTACTCCAAATATCATTCCTCCTTTTGTCAAGCACATCCTCCTCTCTTTCATGACTTATGGCAATATTGCAGAAGAGGTCAAATACATCGCCAGAGCCCATCAAAATTGCGGAATCATATATACATTTCAAGTGCATATAAATCAATTTATTCACATAATACATTGATACATTTATCATATCTTGATAACTATGCTTTTAATTGGCTGATAATTATATCATATTTAGTTATTTTATTTACTAATGAACAACTTGAGAAGTAAAATGTATTAAAAGTATAATACTTCCTGAACAGATCAACCATTTCTCTTCATCAACAAGTATAATTCAGTATTCATTCATCTGACCAATTTACGACATGTTTTGGGGGGCATTTTAAATCATTAAAAACTTACAACTGTACAATCATACAACTCAATGTACGCCCAATTTCACACCACAACTAACACTGTATAGCAATACATCTGCTTTCTTCAACACCTCGTACAGTCAGTTCATGACCTTGAAATCTACGTTTTTTGTTTATTCTCTTGTCTGACAACAGAGGAGACGACAGAAACTGTATAAAACAGAAGTCTCCAATAAGGAATGAATTATGTTATTGTTTGTAATGTGCTGCCCTACTAAGATAAGCCAAATATCTGACATTTAATGACTTAACTTATTGAATAAAAGCTCCTTTTCATTTCATTTACTTGAAATTCTTCATTCATCCATTGAGTTCTCATCAATTAATACTTGAAGGTGCAGTGTGCCCCGATTCCTCCCCTCCCCCCTCCCTCTCTCATCATCCTCTCTTTTCCTCTCCTCTGTTCTTTCCTTCACTTATCTCCTCAAAGTTTCTTACTGAGAGGAAAGCAGCAGCAATAAAGTCTTGGGATGCACCCCGGGGAACTTATTATGTCGAAAGAACTAACGGCACAACGTTTCCTGCATTCGGTCTACCTGTTGGACTGTCTGCCATTGATCTGGGAGCCAGGTGTCAATATAGGAAAAGAAGGCACGGAATCATTATCGTCATAAAACTGCCGTTGCAACACGCCCATGCAGAGTACTGACATCTGTTGTGCTGTGAGTATAATTTTCGACAGTCATTTCACAACTTTTAGGATAAATAGGGCGGGGCAATATGGCCAAAATCTTCTATCCCGATATACTGTAGGTAATTACATATCTCTATAATGATATATATCATGATATAGCATTCAATAAATAAATAGTCTATATGAAATAACCACATGGTAAAGCCTATTTTTGTATGCAAAAGTGAGAGTGCAAAATTAACATAAGTTTTAAGTGAAATTATAGAGAGAAAATAAATAAATATAGGCCCAGCCTATATCGCGAC
The DNA here is from genome assembly GCF_043250625.1 of Sebastes fasciatus. Taxonomy (NCBI): domain Eukaryota; kingdom Metazoa; phylum Chordata; class Actinopteri; order Perciformes; family Sebastidae; genus Sebastes; species Sebastes fasciatus. Next base: position 19,569,750 of record NC_133800.1, on the reverse strand, counting down.
AGAAACATTATAGAAAAAATATATACAATAGACATTTTTATATCGTTTTGACGATATATATCATCATATTGCCCAGCCCTAGGATGCTAAATCAGCTGTCAATATGAGAAATTGAATGCTGTGAAAATATCTAAAATTTAAATTGGCATTTCTTGCATATATAATATTATTTCATCTTATAGAATAAAAACTGATTTGTGTATTTCCTCATGCAGCACGTGTTGATTATTGTTATTTGCTATGTAAATTAAAAAGTAGTTATTATGTCGCACAATATGAGTGATAAGTCATTTTTTGTACAATTTATCCCTCTAAAAGTGTAAAGGTGTACATGTAAAGGTCTAAAAATGACCTTAAAATTACCCCCAACGCTCGGTAATGTAAGTTATTAACATTAGAAATGCAAATCCAGGTAACATGTCTTCTTTTATTCCTTGCTCCATGTGGTGCAGCCCCGTTATTACGCTGCTGACATTCCCATCTTGTCCTTAAATCAGCATCTTGCAGCCTATTAGCCAAAGCTTTGGGGGACAATAGTGCCAGTCGACAATGCTTGCATTTAACAATTCATACATAGCTCTTTGTATCGGTCTTTCAGTGTGGCGTGGAGACAGAGGAACACCTGAAAAAGGTCAAATAAAATATGCTCCTAGATTCTCTTTTAAGTCACATTTCTTTCCACGTTTCTGGGATGACTTCCAAGTTTAGCAAAGCAAATGGAAGAGAAGTGATAAAAGTAGTAAAATTATTAGCCATTCTACTTATCGGATACTCTCAGGAGTCAGGATGTGTGTGGTTTGAAGTGTCTGTCTGCAGTAAATGAACCGTGTTTCTATCGGCAATATTGAAGTCTGCCTTTCACCCATGGATGAAGGAATCTAGTGAGTAGCAACTTCCTCTCAGATATTTTTATGCAAGCAAATAAACCTGTAGTTTGACAGTTAAAACATCATCAATCATCTGCTCAGCTTATTAACACCACATTCAATCTCTCCTCTCCCGTACTGTAGCATTATGTTATTCACATGCTGAATAAAACATAATACCCTTGTGAAGCCACTAGGGGAGTTCTGAGATAGAGACAGTATTACAGCAGTCGACCACAAACGTGTACATGTGCACACAGACACACACACACACAGACACACACACACACACACACACACACACACAGACACACACACACACACACACACACACACACACACACACACACACACACACACACACACACACACACACACACACACACACACACACACACACACACACACACACACACACACACACACACACACAAACACACACACACACACACACAGTGACCGCTCTCAGGCCATTTTCCTTCATAATGAGGCTTTGTCTTAGAGGGGGCTTGGAGGACAGGAGGTCACACCGGGTCAGACTGAGACAAGGTCAGCCTACTCATCAGAGTTGTGTAAGGAAGTCTGGAGCCAATGTCAGTCCAAATCATATCTTTTAGACGCAGACAGGAAAGAAACAATATGTGTGTGTGTGTGTGTGTGTGTCCACAGAACTGTGTGTAACTGTTTATACAGTATGTATTATCTAAGCAGCTGCATGCTCTGTGCATAACTCTCCTCTACTTCTCATAGTATACTTCTACCTGTCTGTCTGTCTCTTCTCCACCTTGACAGTCACATGTTAATTCTTTAATCCACGACGTGTTAAAAACACGAAAGGAAACGGCGGCCTAATCGCTCACTAATAGCAACGACAAATACCTGTCCCTGTCACCCAACGGGTAGGGGGGTGGAGACGGGAGGCAGGTGCTGAGGCTGGTAGTCAAACACATGGTTGAACACACACATACACCCACACACACACACACACACACACACATTCTCCTAATTACCCAGGTCACTGGCTCAGTGCAAGAACACACACCGACCTGCCTTTTTCTCCTCTCTGTGCTGACACCGAGGCTCCTGGCTGTGCCCTGAAAATATACTAACTTTGTGTTCCTGTCCTGTCTCGTTTGGCTACCGGGGACCCACACGGATCGCTATTCTGGGAGTGTCATTCAGCAAGGGTAAAAAGGGGAGAGAGGCTTATTTGGAGAAGTTCCCTGTATGCTGTGCTGTGTTGCACCGTGCGGTCAGACCAGTCAGTGTCTCGAGCTTCAATAATTGTGATTTATGCCCCCAGCCTTCAGTAGCATGTGTGTGTTGCCGAGTCCTCGCGCTACATCGTCGGGTGACATATATTTTGTGTGACCCGACCTGTCCACGACCAAATTCTGGTCCCTCCCTGTTCATCTACAGCTGTCTCACACATACACACACACACACACGTTAACTCAACAAACACTGAGATACGTGTGTCCCTGCATTTCGTGTAAGGCAAAGTGAGAAATCAAACACACTTGTTAGAGCAAGAAAGTAGAGATTTCAACTCGAATGTAGAAGTACACCTCAAAAGAGAAACTAGGGCATCAGATGGCCCTGTTCTTTGATACAGGCAGCGGCGACACTAACTTCTCTTCCCTGTGTTGATTTTGTCCTTGCTGCAGGATGCCTGGGAAAAGAGTGCTGTATTCTCAGAGGAGGACGATTTTAGCTAGTCTAAAGCTATGGGCCTCATGTGTGGAACAATGAGTCTAATGACCAGGAGGATGGGAACAGGGGAGCGACCTGGACAAGTAGAAGAATATATTTGGAATTTTTTAAAAACTCACTGTGATTTATCTTGTTTGGTACGAGGGGCTCAGAGTTTTGAGGAAGAGCCATGATAGAGGAATTAGGCATTGCAATAGTGAAATAAAATGCCCAGTGCTAAATTAAATTAGTATAAATCAGATCAGTATGAATAAAAACCCATCTAATGTGAAATTATCTCATCTAGAATTTGGTAGATTAGATTATGTTAAAATGGACAGAGTGGGCTGCAACATACAGTAATGCATGTGAACTATCTTATGCTGTGGTGCATCTTTATTTGCATATTATTTACATTAATGTTTTCTACTCAAATGTGTTCAATTATTATCGACAGTAAACGTCCTAATTTATAATGTTTTTGACCATATGAATTACATAGTGATCATTATATTATATATTCAGATTTATTTGAAGTAGGGTTGTCAAATGATTAAAATAATTAATTGCGATTAATCGCCAATTCATCACACATTTTTTTTATCTGTTTAAAATTTACCTTAAAGGGAGATTTGTCAAGTATCTGATACTCTTATCAACATGGGGAGTGGGCAAATATGCTTGCTTTATGCAAATGTATGTATATATTTATTATTGGAAATCAATTAACAACATAAAACAATGACAGATATTGTCCAGAAACCCTCACAGGTACTGCATTTAGCGTAAAAAAAATATGCTCATAACATGGCAAACTCAAGTCCAACAGGCAACAACAGCTGTCAGTGTGTCAGTGTGCTGACTTGACTATGACTTGCCCCAAACTGCATGTGATTATCATAAAGTGGGCATGTCTGTTAAGGGGAGACTCGTGGGTACCCAGAAAACCCATTTTCATTCACATATCTTGAGGTCAAAGGTCAAGGGACCCCTTTGAAAATGGCCATGACAGTTTTTACTCGCCAAAATTTAGTGCAAGTTTGGAGCGTTATTTAGCCTCCTTCGCGACAAGTTAATATGACATGGTTGATACCAATGGAGTCCTTAGGTGTTTTAGTTTCATATGATGCCAGGATCTTCACTAGGAACTAGCTTTAAAACTGAGCCCGTACAAGCTAAATTCGCAAGTTGCGTTAATGCGTTAAAGAAATTAGTGGCGTTAAATCAAATTTACATGAATGCGTTATTTTCTCATTAACTTTATCAGCCTTAATTTGAAGGGTTTGAATAAATAAGGAGTTTATATGTTTCTCAACTGATCACTATCTAAAATATAATATTAACATTAAAAAACATCAGTCATGTGGTATTGTCATCTAGTCTTAGTCACTGTATTAAAATAAAATATCTGTCAATCTCGGAGTGATAGTAAATTATTTTGGTTTAACTTCAACATCCAGATCGTACCTTTAAATTAATACCCTTAAAAATCTGGATCTTTTATTTGCTTTCTGAGGAACGCCTACATTTAAAGAATCTGTATGCGGTACAATGACATGCAATGCATACAGAGAAAGTGGAATTTCTATTATCAAACTATCTGTAAAGAAGACAGAGGTATACTGCAAAACAATGCCTAACCTCCAGTAGAGTTTATTCAGAGCGTAATGTGTACACTTGGAAAACTCAGACGCTGAGAGCCATCGCTTTTATCCACATGCTAGCATGACAAAACATGCACCTGAATCAAATGAGGCGGATTATGCATTTTATCTACCTGCAGCACATAAGAATGACAAGCCAAAAGACACATGACACATGTGGCAGGTGAGGAGGGTAAGGCTGATTGATCCCCTCTTCATCTCTAAAACGACTGTTTTCCTTCGAAGGAGACAACATTCAAACTTGTACAAAGCTCTGTCTCCTCACCTTGCATAAACAGCTTTGGGGAGTAAAGGGACTAAAAAAAGGTGTTGGGATTGTGACACGAGCTGTGCATGCGAGCGCACATGCACGCAGACGCGCGCGCACACACAAACCCCCACACAGCCCTTTGTAGATCTGATTGAATACAGAATCAAAACAAGACGGTTTTCAAAATGGTGTCTCTCAGACTCCCTACATCACAAAGAGGGAGGCAACACGAAAAGAAAGGAAAAGCTAAATTGAGTTTGAGTCCAAGGTCAGTGTGAAGCTGTCTGAACAAAAGTCGGAGATCTCCCAAAAAACACAGAATCTATCAAGTTAGGGAGAAGGCGCCCTTGTCCCGACCCCTGCGGAGTTGCTGGAAAGATGGTTTCCTGTAAAAAGTTTATCCGAGGGTATGGAAGATTAACGAGGGTGTTTTCATTGGCTGCTCTCTAGTTGTCTTGCAGTACTTAGAGGTGATAAGATCAGAATATTTATCGAGCCTCCTCTTCAGGTCATTTGCTATGTTAATTTTATGAGCTTGGTGTTGCCTTTGTTTTCGCGGTCATGTGTTATTCCTCCTGAACCCCGGAGCAGGGGGAAGAAAGGGGGATTTGTGTACTTAGCATGCAGTGTCTTCAAATTAGTCACCCATGCATAATTATTTATGCTGTGCAGGGGGCTGCAGTGGAACAACTCATTCTGCTTACTCCCTGTGAAAATTAAGATCTATTATTTTTCAATCAGATCAGCCTCGTTGTTTTTTCACAACTTGTTTTATTTTGTTTGGGCTAATCTATCATTATGGGACAAAAGTGTGATTTCTCAGGGCAAAGAGAAGCTATGGGTTGTTGTTTTTTTTCAGGTCGAGACAAAATCTGTATTCAAACTGGATTAAAATTGGCCAATGATGAGATTAACCGTGCATTCATCGCAGTTATCATTATAGAAATATGCAACTTGCATGGCAAATTACCCTCTTGCATTGTTAACTATCTGTAGACGCTTTCAAATCAGAGAGAAAGATTAATAAAGTTTACTGAAAGCTGTATCTCTCCACTGTCAAGTTCATTAAGTGATTGAGCTGGATGGATGGAAGCCCATCACGTCTTGGCGGACAGACTCCTATGATCATAAATCAAACAGGGAGGGTCAGGGCGTCAGGACGGGTCCAGCGGCATAAGCCAGAGCATCGCAACTATGACCTCATCTCATCTCCCCATGAAATATCCATAAAAAGCAAACATTTAGCCAAAGATAAGATGATATGATGATGTGAACACGGACGTATGCGGACAACTATTCCACTCATGAAGCTGTATGTGCGAGAGAGAGAGAATCCCCTACCATGGCATCTGTGGGCTATTCACGCGAAATTACATAAATCTTTCAAACTGTTTTAAATCTCCACCCTCCCACCTCTCTCCGAGCACTCACCATTAATGCCTGTATCAACCGCAGGAGCCAATTGTTAAAGAGAGGTTCTAAGTGCACAGCCCGATCGATATTGATAATGTTGAAAATGTGGTAGGAAAGAGAACGAGAGCGGGAGAGAAAAAAAGAGAGTGGGAGACATAAATCTGCGCGCGGTGAATAGGGGAGAGCAGCTGCGGTGGCCTCTGAGCTGTCCCCTTCACCTCTTTGGAAACATCATCAGCACTAATCAGGGCCCTGCTAAAGAAAATGGTCCCGCTTGATTTACACTTACTACCCTCTGCTGTGTAAATGAGAGAGACAGAAAGAGAGAGGAAAAAAGAAGTGCATGGAAAAGCGACTAAAAAGGGTGGAGGGGGGGGGGACACGAGTTGGAGGGCACTAATAATAGCAGACATATAAATGCGGAGAGCCACATTCCTTCAAGGTCAATCTCAGGTGAAGCGAAAGGTTGTATAAAGGTCACGCTGGATGAGGGTCATGTAGGCCTCAATGAGAGTCAATAACACCTCCCAGTCTGCTGTAGACGTGTGGGGGTCGCCCCTGCTCTCACATCAATTCGCCAGGCATGGACCGCGGCAATAAAAGAGATGGAGAGAGACTTAGGCAGAGAGAAAAGGGTGAGAAAAAAGAAAATGTACAGGCAGATTGTGAAACAGCTCGCCTTTCAACTACTAACTGCTTTTCATGTAAATGTCTTGGACTGACACTTCTTACACATCCCAGCCCCTACCCTCTCTCTCTCTCCCCCCCACGCACACACACACACACACTCCCTCTCTCTCCATCTCTTTTACTCCAGTATACTCTCTGTCAGCAGAAGAATAAAAGAGAGGGGAAGGCGAGGGAAGGGGCAGGAGGAGAGAGTGAGAAGGGAGTGAAGGAGGGAGGGAGGGAGGGAGGGAGAAAAAAAATAGAGAAACAGGAGAAATCAGACTCTCGCCGGGGTTGGCGAAAGGTCAGTCCTGACAGGCTCGGAGGTTAAACTGCCGAGTTAAAATACTGTTCATTATCCTCTGCAGCCTCTTCCCAAATTCCCCTCTTTTGTGTCACAGTCAGTGCCCAGCATCAATGTTCCCCCACCCCAGGATTTATTAGACATTGTTGGGCGGCGAGAAAGGGGACCTTTTCTGTACAATAGTAGCAGTGATCCTATGGCAAGGACAATACTGCTGCCAACACAATTACAGAGCCTGGCTTGAGTTATAAGGGTTGTAGGGAGTGACACTGTGGTGTGTATGTGCGTGTCCTCTTGTGTGCAAGTACAGTACAATGATAAATACAACCAGCATGTGGTACATTAAAACTACTGTTTGTTTATGTTGACACAATCTGTAAAAAGCATAGTTGAAATTAATACAAAAAATAATTTACATAAATTCCTGCATATTTAAAGCCAACCTTATTCCAGCGCAGGAAAAATTTAATTAGTACACATGAAGAGAACAAAGCAGGGGGAATATCCATAACATGAATTAGGCTGAATCACATCATTCATTACTCACCAGAGAGCAATGAGATGTGACACATGGCAACAGAACCCTGCCTGAACCGGACAAATTAAAAACACTAGTAATTAGCGCTATGCAAAACATGTTGTAAGTTTATTACCTGATTTATGTGGCTTCCTGTTTATAAGGGCACGGTGAGCTGGCTATTCGTCTTCCGCCTAGCACGCTTAAGATTCAGAATGGGTTTAAATGATTTATTAAATGAATAAACAAATGAATCACCTCACACCTAATTTCCCTAATGATATTAGAAATGACTAACTGTACAAATTGTGCGGAATATAAGCTACTATTAACCTGGAGCACCTTTCGTTTCAGGGGTTCAAAACGTCCATCCATTTTCATTTGTGCAAAAACAAAAACATGATTAAAAGATTTGACTCCTGACACGGATTCCGCAAATAAAACACTCCACTCTCTCTTTGCTTAATAAAAGAGGGTCACACACCCGGTGTTGTCAGCAATACGTCAACGCCGCCTTATAGAGGAGTCTATGTGAGCCAGAGAGAAGTTTACCCCAACAAAACATAAACCACCTAAAGCCAGCGCGCTTCCCCCAACTCCAAACTTTCTTCTTGTTCTGTTTCTCTCGCAGTGCTCGTTCTGAATCACCCCGACCACCGTCTGAATTGTATATTTCTATTTAAAGAGACATACTGTTTTCATCTTTTGCCCCTCTACTCCCTTGGGGAATGAGTGGAATATAAAAAGCTAGACTTTAAATAACAAGAGACTGCCATCAGTTCCCCTGCTAGTCCGCACATTAGCCTCGTCTGTGAGTGAGCGTCTGACACCTACTAAAATGTTTCAGCTCCGTGTGCGTATAAGAGCATAAATAATTCAAAATTAATCCCCGCTGAGGGGGACTACGGGAATCATAAATTATCTGAGTGTAGTCCCTAATGCAGTCCCAGGATTGGAACACCTATGGTAACAATCGAGCAGAGGTGCTCATTACACCTTGTGAAGAGATATCTTAACCTTTGAATATTAATTTCTTTGAATAGATGGGGATGGCTGCTCGCATTAGTTGCTGAATATGTGGGTGACTGAATATTTAACACAATGCAAAAGCTTATGCTGTACTATATATACATACTGCATGGAGGGATACGTCACAGGGTAATTCAAGACTGCAAATATGTGCATAGTAAGCCATATAATTACCACCATACGCTGTGTATTAGATCATACCTGAGACAACTAAAAGAGTGAGTGCCCAAGAATCACTGAGTGATAGAGCCATCATGTTAATCTTTCATATATAGAGAGTTAAAACATAAACGTCTTCATAAAGAACACGAGTGTGAAAACAAAGAGAAACCTGGACACCCGCGGAGATGTTTTGTTGACATTTACAACAGGTTCCTCAAAAGGTTTGCCCATCACTCTGCGGTAAAGTCCAGGCTACCCAGGAGGCAGTGATGGATGGCAGGCAGACAACACAGTTAATCAACCCCAGCGGGGATGGAAATATTAATGCCAGGTGATTGAGAACACAATAGCGAGCACTATCATATAAAGAAGGTACATTTAGACCCGCTGACATGCGGACATTGAGACATGAAAAGAAAGTTGTACGGTGGATGTGATATTAACTAGACAGCAGTGACTGATAATGTGGAAACGCTCCACTTTCAGACGGATGAAGCAATGGTTACAGCTATCATCCCTGAAGAAAAAAAAAAAAGAGCCGGCCGTGCATAAGTAAACTGGCAATGAATCACCTTGTATATGTTTATAATATGAAAGACTTGAAAGACTAACACAAGCACAAGTAGAGATGAAAATGCCAGTCTAAAGCATATCAAAGCTATATTAGATGTGTCTACTCGTGTAGAAGGAAGATGTGAAAACACAAACTGATCCTCAATAAAAAGGACTACTGTAGCGGGTAAAAGAGAGTGGCATTTGGTGAGGGGAGGGGAAAAATATCCGATTTAGAAAGTGGTTGGAAATATACATATCAAAGGGAAGACATGGAGATTTCCTTTGCCTGTGCATCCTATCCATGTACGGTATCCCCCCCCTTCTTCTCTCTGTGAGTGAGCTGAGAGGGGTCTGTTGCAAATTCTCAGGTAAGAGAGCCAGAAACCTACTTATGATGCTCTGCCGTTCATAATCCATAGGTTCTATCAGCAGATTACTAGAAATAAAGTGTTGGGAGAGACGTAAAGCAGGACTCAGTGTGCCAGATGAGACAATGCTGGTTTCAGTCTGCACTTCACTTCTATGTACATAATTAACAGTTTGTGTTCGGCGAGGGCAGAGACAAAAAAATGTGGAGGGGGAACAGTTTAAATCTTTCCAGCAGCATACAGTAAGAAGTGATTTATGTTGCACTATGTCATAAATATCCCTTGCATCCAGCGTGGAACTTTCATAAAAACAAAAAAATGTTGTTTATTATTGTAGAATAAATCTATGAATTTTCATTATAAGAATATCACATTTAATGGCTTGATCTCTCCCACTCTGTCTCTAATTTTCTTTCACTCTGTTTTCTTGACTTTCCACCCTCTTTAGCGCACCGCTGGATGTGTGTAGGGCAATTCATTCGTCACACGGCTTTACCCATTAGAGGCGGACTGCTAAATGCTTCACCTTTTGATTTTGAGGAGGAGTACAGGATTTGTCAGGGGAAATGCGAAGGTGCTTTATTGCTCCAAATTTCATCACAATAAAGGCTTATGGCGAAGGTGGCACAATCGTTGCCCTATAAATGTCTCTGTGTAGATTACATGCTTCTTGCCCGGCTAATCCCGGTAATTGATGAACTTTAAAAAAAAAACTCGTCACCCTTGTGACTGAGTTTTTTTATATTATTTTGTAATTTGTTTATTAATTAAGATAACACTTATTTTGGGACCTCAACCAAGTAAACACGATTATGTGCTCTGCGGGGTGAGTGTTCAGCGCGCTGACGTTCCCAAAGCAGCGAGCTGGCTGGCTGGCAGGCTGCTGCTGCCAGGGAATGTCTAATAGTCTTCCACTGAGAAGTTTAATTCATTTGCCATAAAGCTAAAAATAAACACAGTCACACTTAATTGGGCTCTGAATGTGAGCATTATTGAGTTGTCGAAAAAAAAAAGCAAGACCACAAATTAGAACCAAGGACTCCACATTTAAACAGCCGAAACACTGTGTCGAGCACATGGGCTTCAATTTTGTGAGTATTATTTTTTTATTAAACAGGAGAGCTATAAATACTGCGCAGAAATAATAATGAGGGCTTTAAACATTGTGATTAATTCCTAATATCTATGGAAAAGCAATAACTATTAATTTATTAATAGTTGATGATAGAGATAATGTTCTGCAGTGCATTACAGTGAATATATTGTGTTTGCTGAATTACCGATAATTAAAACAGTCTGTAAACATTATCAATGTTCATATCTGTTCAGTGTTTGTCACCAGGAAAAACTAAGACGTCATTGTGAAGTTTATTTTATGAGACGGTTCAAAAGGTTTTTTCTCTCTTGGAAGTATTCTATCACGGGTTACAGTCCTGGGATGAAACATTTGTGTATGATTCAAGTTTATGATGCAGAGAGACTTTGAGGAAGGACGGGGGAGGGTTAGGATAAGAGAGAGAGAGAGAAAAAAAATCAAAAAGATTTCCATAAAAGAGTGGAATAAATAAGTGCCTGAGATACAACAATTTGGATTTACATACATTATCCGACTCTATCTCTTTGGGATATTTTACAGTCCTGATATGCGAGGGGGGGAGCTGAGGAGATAAACTAAATATGACCTATGCTCTGCAGGCTCAGCCAGAAAGAGCAGACGCCTGTAAGAATACTCAAGGAGCAGAGGAAAGGTTGAGAGGATGAGGACAAAAAGCCAGGGGAAGGAAGAAAAATGACACTAAAAGGCAGTCGCGAACTGATTGATGCTCTGCTGTATTTGAAGATCAGTGGCAGCCTTGCGGTGGCAAGCGCAGAGGTCAGCGCCTGTGTGTGTGAGTGTGTGTGTGTCCGTGCTTGCTTATTAGGGCGTGTGGCTTTCTTTGTCGGTTTGACTGTCTGGAACGTGCGTGTGCACGCGGGTGTGTGTGCAGGAACGTGTGTCCAGATTTGCTCTCCCATCCTCCGTCTCTCTCTCTCTCTCTCTCTCTCTCTCTCTCTCTCTCTCTCTCTTCTCCATTGTAGGAGAAGAGAATCCTCAGTCACTGGGTGGCTGGGGGAAATCAGATGTGAGCAGAGAATAACATGCTCGATTTGGCCCGGGAGTGGAGCCGGGGCTGGAGGAGAGGAGAGCTCCATGATGTATCGAGCCGTTTGCCAGCCGGATGGGGCACACGGTGGCGGCCCTCTCTCCGCCTGTCAGCAAATACACATTTTTCACCCAGCAGGAGTACTGGAAGTCCTGTGTATGCCTCTGTGTGTGTGTGTGTGTGTGTGTGTGTGTGTGTGTGTGTGTGTGTGTGTGTGTGTGTGTGTGTGTGTGTGTGTGTGTGTGTGTGTGTTTGTGTGGTGGGTGGGAGATGAACGCTCGCATGTTTTTGTACAAGAAGGGCATTTTATTGTGGGATGTACTTGTGATGTTTACTTTGCATTTGGTGTGAAAATATGAATGTCCATGCATCGACTATGTGTGTGTGGATTTGGGGAAGGGGGGTAGGAGGGTATGAGCGGCACAGCTGTTGCATCACATGGAGGCCGTTTCATCTCGTCGCGGCGAACGCCCAAGCTTCTGCCTCTGACAAACAACTCCACACGAGGAACAAGTGGCTCTAACAAGAATCATTACACTAAGTTTGGGTGTGTGTGTGTGTGTGTGGCCCGAGTGTGTGTGCGTTTTTTTGCGAGCTGTCGCATGTGTGCTGAGTTTCTTTGGCGCAGGGGTTCAACGCCCCTTGCGCGGGACCCGCACGATCAGCAGATTTAACTCCATTCGCCCTCATCAAAAGACAGAGGACGCGCAGATGTGACCAGCAAGAGAAAAACATGGAACTCCTCCAAATACGCCGCATTGCTTTCTAACCTCCAACCTCTCACTTCAATTAACTTGCGTTTAATGAACTACAGTGAGCTGGCGCTGCGTTCAAAAACTGACAATTTTAATTGCTAATATAGAAACATAGGGAAAGAAATAAAGCGCACAAGTGAAAAAGCATATTTCTAAAGGAAAATGCACAAAATATTATTACCCTCTCCACTCCCTTTCACAGCACAGAGGGTTTCAGTTGAAGCCCAGGAACCTGGTATTGCCATCTAGCACCACATATTGGCAGCATACAAGGCAGCCTGAAGGTTTCAGCGCAACACATACACACAAGCACAAGCCTCCGCACTAAAGACCTCTTTTCAGCTCGCGTCGAGGGAAGTGGGCTGGGGAGGCCCTTTGATGTGGGAACGCCGAGGTCAGAGAGAACAGTCTGTGCAGCGCTAAATTCCATCCCCCACAACAGTTCCTTTTTCACTTTGCTACTGGCTTCGGTTTGTGAAGCCTCTCTTCAAAACAAGTTTTCTAAAAAAAAAAAAAAAAGAATTCAGCACAGTCTGAATATGTAGGAGTGCAAAATGGATAAATGCCATGTTTCGGACTGTAGCCACCACATTCCCCTTAGAAGTATGCAGTCTGTGTTGCATTTAAGAATTACCCCGTCATACACTTATTGGCCTTTTGTTTCTGGAACCGAGGGAAAAGGCAAAGGTCTAACCAGCACATAAACTAATCTCAAATGTCATGTCTTATTAGACGCAAATGGAAGGAAACGTTTGGCTCACTCAGCCTGCCGAGTCAATGAATTTGTCAAAATTTTATGATAATTCATTCAATTACTCTTTAGACATTTAAATGATGTGGGGAGTGAGAGGGGAGGTGATGAGGGTCAGCTGAAGAGAGAAGAGAAGGAGAAGAAGAGGGGGAGTTGAAGGAGGGGGAGGAGAAGAGGGATTGGGGAATAATCCTGCTCTTGATATTACACTCCCTCCAGAGGCCTTTTAAGGGCTCCATATCACAGTGTGAGGCCTCCTAAACTTCTCTCCCCCTACTTACTAACTCAGCAGCCAGTCCACCCCCCTCTCTCCAAACACCTCTGTTCACAACTTATTCGCCTTACGCATGCATACTGTACAAACACATCTACTGCTGAATCCATGTGCATAGCAATTTTAACATAACATATGCATATGTATGCAAAATATTATTCCGGTTTTAACACACTTGAAAAGATTTAACAGTGATGTCTATGGAGGCAATCACATAAATACACATACTGACTTATTTTTTCCTCTAATACACACACATGCTCCCACATGCACGCGCACACACACTTCCCTTTCGTTCCTGGGAGAATGACAATAAAAAGGCCCGCCGCTCTTCTCGACCCTTGACCTCTGATCCCTGGAGGTCTCCCGCTGCCTGTGTTGGAGGTGGAGGAGGGATGGAGGGGTGATAAAAGGCGTGGACGTGGTGGGGCCCTGAGAAACGGCTCCCTCTGTCAGACCGGCACAGGCTGCATCATGGGTAAGCTCCCCCTCTAGTGTTCACTGGCCTCTCTCCCTCAAGTGTTTTCCTACTCCCACTGAAGCACAAGTTTGCATTCACTGTCCTAATATGTTGTTAATTTAAATACAGATACATAATGTGGATTTAAGTGGAGATACCTGGTACAAAAGATGTGTTTTTATTCGAATGTCATGTGCTACAGGTGCCTACGAGATGCCTCACTGTGCATCACTAGTGTGTACGTCAGTTGGGTACAGCTCAAGTGCAATACAAGTTGAGTTGAATGCATCATGTAATAAAATATTAAATTTTTCTATAAAATTCTGCATAATTTTTAGCAGACAATACAATTTCCATTGCCACTCTACTCTACCCTGAATCACATTCTTACTCTCCTGCATCATTCGTTCTCCTGTAACTAAATATATTTGATCATAATGTACTATTATGTAACCTCAGAATAACTAACAAGCAATAAGAAAACCACTGATGAATTCATTTCTGACCTTTGACACCACACTCTCAGCATACAATTAGCATCCAGTTACAATTATATTTGCCCGCGCGGTGACGTTGCCTTGGCAGCTTCTTTCTCTCACAGGATTGGCTTTTGCAGCGAGCACAGTCACAGCATCTGGTCGTTACTGCCTCAAAACCAAGCGTGGTGTTTTCCCATTCACATCTCAGCTATGCTAGGTGCCTCCTATTCTAGCTTAGCCACGCCTGAGGGCATGCTAATTACCTTCTCTCTCGCTCTAAATTAACCGACTTTCACTGGGACTCTGTCGCCACTTTCAATCCGGCAGACGGAGAGGAGGGAGAGAGTGAGAGAGAGAGAGAGAGAGAGAGAGGGAGAGGGAGAGGGAGGGAGGAGCAAAGGGTGAAAATAGAAACAAACTAATAATCTTCTACATTGCCTCCTAAACGAGAGCCACTCTGTCCCTAATGTAGACAAGTCATTTTGTACAAGCCGTTAAAGCCCAGTGGGCCAGGCGAGCATGCAGTGCAGGGCCGCCTGTTTCAAAGATCTTTTGCAATCAGTTACACAATGGACCCCCTCATTTTATGCTGCTACATCATAAAAGTGCTCCTTTTGTTACATTTCCATCCTTAAAAGGGTCTTAATCCCCAGCCTTTCAGGCCGGTCTATGGCAAATTCCTAAGGGACATCCCATTCGCTGCAAGGGCTGGAGTGACCCACTCAGAAACCAGCATGCAGGGCTTTGAGCTTTTCTTCTGCTGCCACTCTCCAGAGAACATTAAATCGTACTTTTCATCCCCCTCACCATAGGGGGAAGCCCCTTAATGATGACAGAGAAAGAGAAATTCCTCCACTCGGTCCTATGACACCATTCTGCTGTCAAGCAGGCGTCTCGGCGGACAGAGAATCAAACATGGCTTCCTGCAGGTGGAACGCCAATGAAGGTCACGGTACAGTCCAAAGAGGAGCGAAGGAGAGAAGCGCGGAAGGAGGGAGAGGAAGAAAGAGAGAGGGAGGGAGGTAGCGCTTCAGAGGGAGCCCGGCTTTTCCTGTGCAAATTAAGTCATCTTCTGGAAAAAGAAAGTTAAAAAAAAAAAACACTTGTCGCTTTCATTCCATCATCCTTCGTGTGTTATTCAACCATTTGATTTTAAGAGACGTTTCTAGATTTCAAACTGTTTTACTCTCTGCCAGTCCTCCACATAATGTGGATTCCTCTAATCCAGCACTTTAAGAGATATTTTTTATATGGTGGTGTATGCCCTCAAAACCTCTATTTTACCTAGGATTGTTTTGGTTGATTTTTTTTTTGTCTCCCTGCTTCCAGCTGTTGGGTGTTTGTCTGTGCCTGCCTTTGTGAAGGCATCTCTCAGAGAGGGCGCATTTAATCAGGTTGAATCCCCGCCGTCCAACCCCCCGGCCCTGCTTCACACCGGACCCCTCAATGAGAACATTGTACCAAAATAAAACACGTGTCAATCAAGAGCCAAATATTCACATCAGCCAGTCAGCATTCAGCTGCAGCGCCTGTTACGTCCCAACACTTTCTACAAACGTTAACACAGTTTGATGAGTTTTTTTGGACTGTTTTCAGTAGTTATCCCACTTGTGTAATATTGAGATGCAAACCAATGACTCTCTGGGCAGGCCAAAGCTACCTGTTGTTCATCAATGAATACTTATTTTAGAAGAATTATAATATTATAAGCTAAATAATGACATTAGATAATAAATATCAAATTTGAAAAAAGATGACCAAAATAATGCTAAATGCTAAATAACAAAGAAAAACGCGATCAATCGTAATTGTAGCCATAACAGTGAGTTCTTTTGTTGGTTGTGAAGCATGTTGTAATCTCTAGCTTTGTGCTACCGGTGCCTGAGTTAGTGCCCTTATTGTACAGGCAGGTCAGTCAGTTGAGGGACTAATGCAGTGGGATTTGAGCGGGTGAAGATGTCACTGATAGTTTCCAGCATGAGACGAACATAGACTTCAATAGTCCATAATCCTCCGGCTACAAGCCTTACCCCTCTGTAATGGCTTTTCTGACCACTCGGCTTAGGCCAACACAAAAGTCATGGAAATGTGTACATGGAGGTACAAAGACACCTCAAATACGCAGCACTGTCGCGTGGCTCTTTGTGGTGAGGTTTTTTTTCTTTACCTCAAGTCTAGAAATAAGTCCTTAACTGTGTTGCACTTTCTTTTACTGCCATAATAATGTTGAGAATACATGTGCAAGGCACGTTTCAGAGTTTGCACGGATGCAAATGGAGCATGTCGCCCGACTCAAAGGAACTCAAAGGAAAAAAAACACCAAAACACAGGAGAAGCCATCAAAAGCAATAATCACATGCAGAGTCAGGGAGGAGCTAGTATGAATGAACCAATAATCACAACCAGCACTGACGCTAGAATCTGATTAAACTGCTAATGACCTGTCACTCAAAATCGGGGCAGATGTTTATAGATGCCCAGTACCAACCGCACAGCTCATCAGTCAGAGTCAGAGCCTTGGCAGCCATGTCACCTACCACACCCACTCACTTAGCATTGCCACCGAGCAGCACTGGGGGAAAACTCGAGAGCAGCAGTTCCTTTCAGGTTACTGATGGAGGATGTTGAGTGGTCGCCATGTGCTTTCACACAATCAGAGGAGAGGGCAGCTGTGTGTTTATTTATTTATTAGTTGTTCCATTCTCACTGTCTTTGCTTTGGCCACAGTGTAACAGTAACACCACCACCGCCACCGCCACCTTTCCCCCGAGCCATTGCCCCTTCTCTTCCCCCATTTGTGATGTGGAAGCAGCCATTTTCTTGTGGTGACTTCCTCAGCTTTCACCCTGACGCGTGACACTCATGACAAATTGGGTGTGGAAGTGAAGGTGATGGGCTGTGAAAGCAATGCCCCTGCCCCCACTATACACACTGTGTGGACATGTACACATGAAGGCAGCGAGACACACAAATACACGGATATCGTTCATGTGTGTGTACGCGATCTCACACACACAATAGCCTGCTCAGCCCTGCCCCGAGACAAAGCAAGAGGTTGTGTTGCAAACGGGGTGATGACCTGGATGTAAAGCACACAAAGAAAAGAGAAAACAGGAAATGGAAATCTTGACTTCCTTCAACTCCAACTTTGACTCCCGACATGTGTTTTTCTACAGTCTCATCTATTCAAACCGCAGCACAAATTCAATAATCTGCAATATGGCTCTTTGAGGCATGCACATACTTGCTCATCATTCTGCTTTTCTTCATCTTTGAAAAAGATCCAGGAAATAGATTTTTTCCACATTTGAGGTTTACTCCGGTTAATGTGGAACAGATAGATTTTAGCATTTCCAATATGACACACCAACAACATCCCTCCGACTACTATTATTTTCAAATCATTTATAAACCAATTAAAATCCTCACATTACCCACCTTTACGGTGAAAAATTGAGTAATTTCAACCAGGGGAAAAATTATTATACTGAATTGTATAGCAATTATCATAACATTACACTAATTCCCATAGAAGTATTTAAATTATATGGTTGGTTGATTGCATGATGAATTAAAGAGCCATTTTTCCTTGCTAAGAACCTCATCCAGCAGCGATCAGGGTAGAGGCTCTAAGGCACATTCAAGACCAGACAGGCCGGAACAAGTCTAACCTATTATAGAAGTCATATTATTATCATCACCACCTCCAGGGACTTGGTCCAACCTGTAACCTCAGCCTGATCCACAAGTGCTTAAGGAACATATCATTACCATAGTAATGCAACAAGATGTTACAACTTGATGTTGTACAACTCAATTTTCTATAATCAACCTAAAGTTGTTTTAATTAAGTCCGCTGAAATGTGACACCTCCAGCTAACAGTTGGCCATGAGATTGCCTTTCTGAATCACATGAATGAATAGGCCGACACAGATCCAGTCCCATGAACATAAGGAATCTTTGTCTTTTTAAGCCTCAGGGCAACATAACAAACACTGATATCCATGATGAATATATGTCTGGATGTGGTTTAGATGGTGAGGTTCACAACCACAGCAACACACATTCTTTGTTTCAGTTGGGCTAATTTGAGTTTGCTTGTAGTGATTGCCATGCAGTCAAAATGAATGTATGACTTTTATTTTATTAATGAAAGTTACTGTTTCCTCATACAACGGTTTGTATGATATCTTACGAAAAGTTATCTAATTTTTCATGCGTTTTTTTTACGAATGTCCAGTTACACGTGTCAATTTCTGCTCTTTACATGCATAAAGACTTTTCAAAATAAACTTCCATCTTCACAGGAAACAACTTGTTAAAGATTAGGCAACAAAACTACTTAGTTAGGTTTAGGAAAAGATCGACTTGATTAGGTTTAGGAAAAGATTGTGGTTGGGGCTAAAATAACTCCGGAAGTGGCAAATAAATAAATAAATCAACGTTGACTTCTGGTGTCACACGGGGTACAAACACCAGCCTCCTGAGTAAATATCCATTCGGTTTTTTTACCCCCTCACCAATTTTACCCACTCATCCACCCTGACCTCCCTACATGGCATTTGTTGCTCTTTATACTTCCAGGTTCACAATTACGTGGATTACATATGAATTGATTTTGTGGGATATAAACACTTTTCAGTGCATTACTTTTCATCAGCTACGGACCATGTTTATTTGGCAAAATTACAATTAAAGTAGTAAAAATGCAAGCGTATAAGATATTGTCAGGGATAACACGACAAAATTCCGGACTTATTTCTATCGTTACTGTTCCATCAGTTCATCCTCACCACAATAAGATGGAGACAGCCATTCAATGTCCAAAGCGAAAGACACATGACCGCAACATGCCACATCCCGACACAACAATCCACTTACTTATATGTATCTTCATTAATTCATTTAGAAGAGTCAGTTTGAGAACTTAAATAGTAATCACAACATGCTATCTGGCAGAGAGAGAGGAGACAGAAAATACTTCTTCTCAATGTACATGTTGCCCTTGACAACAGTCTGACCAGAGATTGAACTAATGTCTGCACATCTACAATGATTTCCTTCATGAGCTTGTTTGTGAACACATGTACATGTTCACACCTCCAGTGTACAGGCATAGACTCACTCTCTCCTTTGTCTCTCCATATCTCACTCACCCAAAAATATACACACAGATAAAGCATGTCCAACAAATGAACATTAGTACTGTACATATGGTATATTTAAAGGTAGAGTTTGTAGGATTTGGCGGCACACTGCAACCAACTGAGTACCATTCCGCTCACCCTTTTCAAGACTGCGGTAACATGAGCCGCCGAGTGCAAAACCGTAGTAACGCCGTTCGTCTCTCTCAAAGGCCATCCTTACCATAATAACACTACTATAGGAGCAACGGAAGTCAGACGGCGGCCCACGTTACACACTGTTCCTTTAAGGGATGATTACAAACTCAACATGGTGAGAAACAGTTAGTCCCCCTATGGAATTCCATAAGGTGGCCAGCTACGCACTGTAGATACTGAGTACTCCATGATAGTAAATCAAGACATTATTATCCTACTAAACTAAAATGAGTCAGTTTAATCTCACTTTAGGACCTGGGTTTGTGAAGAATATTCACACCTTTGTCATGTGTGCACCCAAAAGAAACAGCCGCAAAACACATTCTGGATTCTGAACCACCCAAAAAAGTAATCAACATACACGAGCATGTACACGCATGACCATCAGTGTGTCTGGTTATCCAGAATATTAAAGTCCCCAGCTGAAAAGGCCATTCATAATGTGATTAAAACATTGCTGAGCTCAGCAGAAACTAATCTCCTGAATATATCCCGACTATATGACAATTTTACACTTACAGTACTTTTTTTTTTACACTGTAACAAGGCCATCACCTGGCAAAGACTTCAATACATACTAATGAGAGGGATGGAGTTATTATTAGATCACTAAGGTGAATGTGATTAGCAAGAACTCTAGCTTTGCTTCTTGAAAACATAATTGTACTGCGCATTAAGCTGGAGGCTCACATTATCAAAGTTGTATCAGGCAATTGACAAGGCTTTTATAATTAGGCATGCTGTTCTTTGAGAGACGAAGAAGAAATCTCTGCCACACAATGCACAGCAGGCTATATATTCACTTACAACCCCTACAGGCAGCAGAGAGCAGCCTTGTTGCCTTTGATCCTTCCACCCGATTGTTTATAGAGGTTGTTGAGGTCCTTAAACCCTTTTGTATTTGGCATAACTTCAGTTGCTGAGTCGAGATACTGGTAAGGGAAAGTGGTAGCAAAATATCCAGGACGCTTGGCTCCTTAGAAAACTATTTAGTTGGTGCAAATTTACTCATTATAATCTGTACAGAAGGTGTACAGATACCCAGGTTTGTCAACATATTATTGATGTTTTTTTTCTTATTTGTCTAAATTTGACTTAATGTACCTTTGTCTTATATTGCTAATTTGTTTTTAAATAGTTTCCAACTCTTTCCCGTTATATATACTAGCATGAACTTAAGTCATAAAGTTAAATTCTTCCCTAAAAAGGTGGCAAACTGGCTCAATTTTATTTAATTGGGTTTACCCCCCATTGATTCACTGTTGCACACTAAATACAGCTAAATATTTAAAATTAATGTCAATTAAACAATTCATTTTATGATATCAAAAGGGTAAAAAATGTAGATTAGATTATAATCATGCATAGAATCATGCATTCATGTGCTATTCATGTGGATGGTTGTTGATTATTATATGAACTGATTTTAAGATTTTAAACTGTAACATGAAATTTGAATGCTTACTTAAACTATCAATGCCCATCAAGGAACTGGTGTTGGAAATTAGCTTTGGCTGTATACACGTGTACAGTACATCAGGACACTGCTTCTGCAATTGTCAATGTTTTGCTATACTTCCTTTACAAATAAACAAATAAATGAAATGAATTACTAATATGCCAAGCTCAAGCAGTCCTGAGGAGAAACTTCTCTTAATCCATATCATCGATACTCCCAATTCTAAAGTGCCTTTACTCCGTGTTTACACATACATTTTTTCTAAGACACTGGGCATCACAAAGCTATAGGCACCGTCTGTGCACGGTGGCCATTGTGCGCACGTCAGCCGAGGGCTTTTTGTGCCATTGTGTTCGGTGACAGGCTGAATGAGAGGGAGTGTTTCTCAGTACCAGGATGTGTGGGAGACACCTGCTGGGCCGGGCTGCACCGGCCTGCTCTGCTCCGCCATTAAAACGTGTAGCGCTGGGGGCTCTTTTGTTAGGCAGGAGCTGTTGGTGGCGACATGTTTGAAGTGTCACAAGTGTCAGTCTTTATTAGATTCAGAATGATATTAGGGGATGGAGGAGTATGGGTAGTCAAGGAAGGGGGAAAGATGGATTGAGCAAGAAAGATAGAGAGCATCCCTCTTATGCCATCTTCTCTGAATACTGAATACCCCGGCTAATTCTGAAAGCTTGGCGAGGCTACCTGGGATTTTACTGTTCCAGGGGGTATAATATTTGAGGACTTTCACACTATCTCATGTCTAGAGCTGCAACGATTAATCAATTAATTAATTAGTTTTCAACTATTAAATTAATCGCCAACTATTTTGATAATCGATTAATCAGTTTGAGTAATTTTCCAAGGAAAAAAAGTCAAAATCCTCTGATTCCAGCTTCTTAAATGTGAATATTTTCTGGTTTCTTTACTCCTCTATGACAGTAAACTGAATATATTTGAGTTGTGGATAAAACAAAACACTTAAGGACGTCGTCTTGGGATTTGGAAAACACTGATCAACATTTTTTTCTATTTATCTGACATTTTATAGACTAAACAACTAATCGATTAATCCAGAAAATAATCGACAGATTAATCAACAATGAAAGTAATCGTTAGTTGCAGCCTTACTAATGTCCAATTTTTTGTGGCTAAATCTCGGCTCTATTTTCTGCCTTCAACTGAAAAGAGACATATTTATGCTTCCTGATATCTCATAACTCAGATGATAAGCAAGGTGTAATCATCAAGTGCCAACTAGAATTAGCAACGTATCAATTGGTTCGAATAAAAACTGTATTTTCACTTAGTTTATACAAATCAGTGTCAGTAAATATGAAAAATAGGTGAAAAGGTACATTATAAATAGTATATTTTGTCTGCTACTGCCAGTACGATTCATCACATAATCTTCTGAGGTAATGAAGCATCTCCTTACTATTGTTTTCATTAGCATCCTTTCTCCCAGATTGGCAACACTTTCACTGTGTGTGTCTGTGTGTGTGTGTGTGTGTGTGTGTGTGTGTGCGCACGCCCGTGTCTGCATGCATTTCCAAAATAAGAATACAGGAGAGATAATTTAGGGGGCTGCTGCAGTACAAATACGGAGGTTGCTGGAAGCACACATCGATTGACATCTGCTCAAATGTTCATCGACAAAAGGAGAAACACTGAGAAAGAGTACGAGGGAGGGAGAGAGGGTCCTGAGAGGGGGAGAAAAATCCATAATTGCTCTCATCGCCATATGATTTTCTGCAGGCAATTTTCAGGGAGCACACACTGACCTTTGCCTACTTAATTCCTGTGCAGTAAAGAAACAGAGAGATGATCACTGAGGCACATAATTACACCCTCATCGATACATGGATCTATGGGATGGGCAATGAATGCAACCCAGGGATGAAAGGACAATACACATTACCCTCACACACACAAGCATGGACTCTGACCTACATGCACACACTTGGAAGAAAACACATGCCCACACACACACACATCACCATCATCATCATCATGGCAGTGGCATATATTCCTATCTGGATGCAAAGTCAATGTGAAATGCATGGTGGGTAATGATGATGTGAAGGTTTGAGGCTGCGAGCTGGATGGAGGAGCCCCATATGGCTCTCTCCGTCCGTGTCATTACCTTGTTACGCCTCTGACTTCCATTCAGGGAGAGAAAGAGAGAGAGGAAGGCAGAGAGAGGAAGGGAGAGAGCGGGGATCACCCAAGACCACGCTACAACTGAAATTGTCTGGGGTCAACAGTGCCATAATTACTTTAAAATGTCAGCCTGCAATAAAATACAACAGTTCATCTGGCAGAAAGCAAATTAGCTTTGACCATGCCGTAATTACCCTTTCCTGCAGAACCATTAGAAGAGATCAAATCTTCACATTCTCTGTTTGAGGAAAGGCCATCAGAGTACACTCCACCTGACAAGGATGCACATTTGCCATTTGGCAGGGGTAATTAATTGTCCTTATAATAGAAATTTTATATTGGACTCGAAATGGAAAAAAGTGTAATAACCTGCCAGTTTTATCTTAACCATTTGCTGACACCCTTTGCCTCTTGCTCTCTCGTCAAATCTCCTTCCTTTTATTTGACTTTAGCAGCTGACTGATTTATATGTTCAAATCCTCTAGTAGAGAATTTCTTGCTCCAGTGTCTTTCCCTAATGATGACATATCTAATGTAAAGACACGGATCTCCAGCAAGAGTCGCATTTTAAGAACTAGTGCTGTGTTTCAATACGCATACCTCCGTACTTGCACTTGCTATTTTGAGTGCATAAGTACATTCACACTTAGAAGTATGACAAAAATGCAGTACACTTTAAGTACCCGGATGTTGTACTCAAAACTAGTGCTGACCCGAATGCTTTGAAACTTCGACCGTTGCCATGGTAATCGACCTCCAAATCAGTATTGGAATGCTTTGTTTCTGTTTTGTTTTTTTAAGTATGTAATAATAAAGTATAAATCCCAAAATAGCCCATGAAATAAAGAATAATCCCACAACATTATTCATCATTCATATTCAACATTCATTATTTTTAGTTATTCTAAGACGGATATCGTTGTTTATTGTGTGTAGAGGGCCGTGTGTGTAAAGTGGTGCGGCAGTGACACTGTCCCGTGCACTGAAAAGGTGGAGATGGAGACAGACAGAAGAACATTACAGCCTGCTGTGCCGCGCTGCTAAGCTTCGAATACCTTCGAATATTTCTCCCCAAAGCTTCGAAGCCCAACAAATGGTATTCGGGACAGCCCTACTCAAAACAGTCAAAACGTTGAGTGTGGAATGTGGGGCCACCAACCTATTTCAAACTTGTGAAAATGGCGGACGAGGAATCTTGCAATGGTTGCGATTGAAAAGTCGAACACCGAACTATACAAATTTAAGTTATACATGTGTTTTTTTCACTAAATACCACCATAGTGTAGTCGGATAGAAGCCGTTATAGGGTTAATTCATCTGCCTGAATTGAATTACTGTCAATACGGCGTGAAGTCCATGGCTGACGATCACCAGCTGTTACTGTACGATTTGAGACAACAATACCCTGTCGAAATTAACGCACTACACAAGTAAATACATAGTGTGCACTGTGTACTACATGGAAGTGTATTAACGGAAGTATCCGATTTGAGACACAGCATAAGACAGGGTGTCAGAATCAAGCTGAATAGTTTTTTGCTGAAATCTTATGAGAGACAGAGACATTTATTTATTTATTTATTTTATTTTCAAGATGTGAAATTAGCAACACCTGTCCTATATATGTTAAACACACAAAATTAGTCTGCATACCATAAAGCGCTAGTGTAAATGCTCCTAAAACCAATTTCCAGTCTTCTTTATAAAATGAAAACCCTCCATTTTTTGGAATAAGCTACGATGTGCACTCCTCTCTCCGCTGTATTTCCTTACAGTTCTCCACACAAGCCCTGATTGAACAGAATACAAAGGCACTGAAATAATTCAAAATATTGAAAACATGATCATCCTCATTACCAATTAGAAATACTGCAATGTCAAATAAACATATGTGTTGCTCGCACCCAAAATGCCCATCGGACAACATGCTGAACATCTGAACAAGACTTGCTCTATGCCTCCAGAGCTTGTGTCGCTCTTCAGACCCAATCGGACCAAAGTGTTTTGATCCGCCCGAGTGACCGACTTACCGCCCTACTTACAGCATAGCCCGTCCCTAGTGGGGCTACAAACTCCAATCTCTCAGGCTAAACTTTGTCACACACCATTACAGTATGGTGAGAAAAAAAACCAACTGAGGACGGGGATGAATGTGTAATGAGCAACAGCAGGCTAAGGATTACCTCCAAACTTTACAGAACTTTTTTTGAATTTTTGAAATTTTTGAATAATTGCTTGGCATCCCTGACTGTACACAACATCGCCAACATACCAGCAATGGTGTGCACTGTTGATATGATGCAAATAAAACAACAGAATTAAGGAAGCTCATAGAAAAAGTTCCAACTAATTAACATATCACACTGCTAGGTACTGTTTGTGAAGGTGGGCTTCTAGCTTGCACATGTTGAATTATCATAAAGAACCTTCACGGGCCACCAGCAATCTCCTTTAACCACTTTGTCTACTATACTGTACTCGAACAGATACTACATTTACTGACATGCTAGAGAATTACACCGAAACACGGGCAGGAGAGAGATTAAAATGTGACCTGTTTTCCCACAATACATGGAAGCAATGCGCCACCAAGCTCTGTGTTATGGCAATCAATGCCTTTGTGATCGATTTCCGTAAGCCCCCGTGTGTTCCATGAGGCACAGGTACTGCGTTTTGTGGAAGATTATTATCATGTTAAACTCCATTTCCTCTTTTGAGGCCTGCTTTTTTCCCCGCTTTTAGCGATTAGCGTCTGAGACAGAGGGAGATGTTTCCTATGCAGCCAAGCTAACTGAATAGGGATTAGGTGTGGAATAACTGGGCGTGGACGGAAGCCCAAAATAGTCAATTGGGACTGTATCTCAGGTAGCTGCGCAAGATGCTGTACTACTGCTGCTGCGCTGCTACTGCTGCTGAATCTAAATCTCAGCTCAAGAGCATTGTAACCTTATCAAATTAGCTTTGGGCCCAGTCTGTCAGCCAGTGCTGCTGGGTTGGCAGCCACCACCATGATTAGTCATATTGAATTATACATTCAGAGCATGTACGACACCTTCCACATCAACACAATACATAGAGAGACTCACACACACACACGCACACACACATGCAGAGCCAGAGACATACTGTAGTCAGAAAGACATACACAATCTCACCCAGCGATGAAAACAAGCACACATATATGAATGCACACGCAAGCGCACACACACACACACACACAAAAAACACACTTAGGTTTCTGTTTTGGAACAGGGTGATGCGGATGTGCGTAAACAGGATTAGGAGAGACGGTTCCACTGTCACACAGACCTCCAGATTGTAATTCTCATGCCTCTCTGACAGCTTGGCACAGCACTAAGTCACCTAACGTTTGCCTTGACATGAAATCCAGACCTGGGCACAGATGAGGTTATCAGTGGGGGGAGAGGAGTGGGAGGAAACGCGTCTAGTCCTATTGGGAGAGCTGTTTGGTACTAATGCCTGGGCTCGGTTGACCGAGGGGACTGGGCGACTGGGGGGGGGGCAGGAGGAGAATGGCGCAGGGTACGCAAAATATCCATCATAACTGCCTTTAGCACTGCCATGTTTTAGATTTAGATTGTGCTCCCCTCATACATGTGTGAAACCTATCTGAAAGTAGCTGAAAGATTACAATCCTCTTCATTAAATTTATCTCCTGCGACATAAACTTTTAATACGCACACCAGCCGTGTGTATGGGACTTCCAGGGCAGCTTAAATGACTGCAACCTGTAATTACTGTTCCAGCACTTGATTAGAATAATCTGATTGCAATTATTCAGTGACTTTAAAATACAAGCCTCGAGCTACAGAACAATAATTCAAGGGCAGTGATTGGGAGCGTGTTTCTTTTTTGGCTGTAAAATGACGTTTTAATCGACACAGAGAGTGAAAGAGGTTCCCTGCTAAGGAGCCAGCTCCCTCAATTAAAGCCCATTTATGAAGTGAGGGGGAAGACGGTGTGCTGCGATGTGGAGTTAATCACCAGGCAGACACTTACAGAGTTCTCACGGATCAGGGAACTAACCCCTCTAACGGGTAAACAGGCAGAAACGCAGCACTCCGGCAAGGCCGCCAAGAACACATGCACTGACATTACTGACATTCATGCCACATGTTACTGTATTGTGTTGTTTCTTTCCTTAAATTATTAACTGAAAGAATCTAAAAATGATTATTATTTTAAGCTTAGAAGTCCAAGTTTATAGGAGGTGTTTTGTTATGATCACTTTGATTAAAAGTCACAAATCTGAAGTGAAAATTCGACTTCTTGCAGTCAGTCAAAACATGAGAAAGACATGTCAATTATCTCCCATATATATTCTGTAGCAACCAAAGCTGGATAATTGATCACATTCAACAGACAACTCTAATGTATCTCATCACTCTAAGGAGTCTGTGGTAGATTAATTAAAAAAAGTAATACAACATGAGGGAGAAGTATTGCCCAGCTGGCACTGATTCCATGGTCAAAGTGAAGGACAAACATGGGGACTGTAATCTTTTTTCTAGGCCTCTAATTTGCAGGACTTTATTTCCTTGTTCTGATTTACTGGTTTTTGTCCCTGCCTTACAGGCTGACCCACCTCGGGTGATTAACAGAGCTGATTCCTTCAACACACACTCAGACTTGTCCTTCCTGCACACATACAGTACATATAATGATGAGGATGAAGGGCCCAGTGGGCACTCGCACTTATAGAGTCTTAAAATCAAATCAAAATTGATGTCCATTGTATTTTTGAAAGCTTAATTGTAACCATCCTCGATTATTCTGTCTCATAATTGACTGTACGTTACCAACAAAAACGCGCCACCAAGAGCGCATTAATCAGTATTACTCTGCCTTAACCTCAGTAAGTGGCACAATAAGAGACATGCCCTCTCTAATCAGCTTCATTGTGTTATATCACCTCCGCTCTAACTATATCACAGAGAGTTCAAAGACCTCGCACTACATGTTATTGCTGAAACCATCTTTAATCAGC
The DNA here is from genome assembly GCF_043250625.1 of Sebastes fasciatus. Classification (NCBI taxonomy): domain Eukaryota; kingdom Metazoa; phylum Chordata; class Actinopteri; order Perciformes; family Sebastidae; genus Sebastes; species Sebastes fasciatus. The sequence goes on along the minus strand of NC_133800.1, from coordinate 19,541,440 downwards.
GGCATTGGTCTTTGTTACATCACGGAGGTCTACGTTGTAATGAAAACGCCAGCTAGCTCTGATAGCAGCCTAATTGGGAGATAATGAGCCAATAACATCAATGGCTAATGACACACCGAGTCTAAGTCACACCCCCCTCAGGCCACACAGAGGCTCATTCACCACTGATGGAGTGCATAGCTGGGAAGTCTGACAGAGCTAGACCATGCTCTGTACAAACAGGCTGTCTTGATGGCTTCATTAGGCTAATGAAAGGCGGTGCCTGACGCTTAAAGATGGTTATAGTGGACTCTAGCTAAAGGGAAGACATGAAGACACCTGATCTCTACTGCCACTGTCTAATGGTATCCTTCAGATGAAAAAATAGTACAGTTTAGATCATTACTGCATTGTATATTTCACTACTGGTACATTTCATTATCAAAAGAGAGAACTTGTAATGCCTTTCAAAATAAAACTGAAAATGTTAGGCCGTTGCTACACGATGATGTTGATGTGAATATTATGTGTAGTTTGTTTGTTTGTGAGTATGAGCAAGGGGGGGTTGACAGCTTAAGCACTGTATGAGTGTGTGGGCGTGGGCACCAGTAAGTGGGTTGAAGGGGGCTGAACTTTTGTCAGGTCTCAACAATGAACTAGCTAACAGTAAACAAGCCTGATGATGCATAATCACATTAAGAGAGGCACCAAGCATGGAGGAGCGACCCTGCTAATCCACACTGTGCTAGCTCTGTAACCTGCACATAATCCTTGAGAGAGGGAGCGAGGTTGAGAGGAAGAGAGAGAAGGGGAGAGAGGAGGACCGATGGAGGCTTTGGAATTGAATTACTGTATGTACAAGCTTTAGGCCAATTAACCAGGTGTTTCAAACCTCTACCCTGTTGTAGCTCGCGTTTATATGATAGGGCGATGGTGTTTTGCATCTCCGGTATAGAGGGCTCAATGATGTAGGCAGTTTAATGAAGCAGAGAAGCATATGCGAGTGAGAGAACACCTTAGTGGGTCTGAGCTAAAGACACCCCAAGGTAGCAAATATGATGTACAAGTGCACATTAAGCTTGAAACACCCTAACATATATTATTATTATACAGAACACTATAGATGGCACAAAACAATGAAGGCTGGAAAACAAAGTGTCTGATTATCTTGATATTTCTTTTATTTCTCGATAGGTCAAGATTTAGCTCATCTGTGATGACCAAAGATGCAAAAGAAAGGGAGAGGCCAAAAAAAGGAACTATGCTGATGAACTCCTCCACCGCTGAAAAGCTTTGTACAACTTTTCTCAGAGCAAATAATCAGAGCTTCAAGGTCAACTGCTAGTGGAGAGTGAAGAATCCCTAAAAGAAGCTGTGCCTTTGCACAATCTGTCTTTTCCTTTAAAGGGCGGGTCCATTATTTTGTTTTTTTATATATATATATATATATATAGGTTTTTAAATCATTCTGCAGCTTCACAGTGGTACTAACTGTATGTATTCAAATCCAAACATTCAAATGTTGGTCAAAGTAAGTATGTTTTAGCATCATAATGCTTTTTTTCCTTAAGCCTTTCTAAAAAACATTTCCCTTGTGACCTGACGTAGGTTTCTGCATGATGACCCTGCTACATGTACAGTATATATACATCCTTATAGTCAGTGTAATAACGTTAATTAACGCAATCAGCATGCTCCGAGTTTAGAGAAGCAGACAGGAGTACTGGCATGGAGGCTAAGCAATGTACTGCTGTGGACGCCAAGTTAGTTCAGATCCAAAAGTCACACAATAACACAAACAAACTAACCGATCAAGGCAGCGGTAGACCAGCAACTCCCGTTTTCTGCAAGATAAAATTACTGTTATTGTGAATGGAGTCTGGTCGTGTATAGCGTTGAAGACCGTCATATGATGGCTTCAATTCCACATCGGAAAGGGCTGTGAAAATATTCTAAATATAGCAAAACACTAAAAATTATATAGATTTTTTTTAGGTGGATAAAATATGTTTTTCTGCTGCTCCCGTCCACAGCAGCTTTACCTCGCCATCAGACAACACTTTCTGACAGGGAACTGAAGCTGTTGTATCGCACTCTTCAAAGCCACAAGACTTCATTCACAAAAGCAGTAATTTTACCTTGCAGAACGTGGGAGTAATTTTCAAAAAATCTGAACTAACTCTTTCAGTTATTTCCAAACTAAGAGCAGCTAACGTTGACTCAGCTAGGGTTAGTGTTCACATTGTTCATAACCTTATTGATTAGCTTCGATGTCACTGCTTTTTGCAACGGCTGAGTGGGCCTTTCCATATGAAAACCTCAGAAAAAGAAAGCAGATGGACCTGTCCCTTTAAGGCCATTAATGAAACAAGCTTCCTGACATGTGTATGTATATTTGGACCCATGATTGATTTTAGTATCTATTGTATTTTTAACCTATATATTTGTATTAATTGCATTCGTTGTATTAGTGTTTGTGTCGACCTGCCCTGGGACTACAGATGGAAATTAGCCAGTAGCTAAATCTGCCACAATGCATCTCTTCTCCTTATGTGAGATTAATGTTGTTGCATATGGTCCCTGACAAATAAATGTAATAAACTAAACTCTGCCTCCAGCTGGCTGTTGCATTATAGATATAGAACACAGAGAACATGAATCACAGAGAATTACCGGATCAGAAGCATCTGAATCAAGGTATCAAGAAACATCATCACTGTCATTGTATGTACAGTATGTTTCCTATCACTTTGACTCCAAGCTTCTATTACTTTAGTTTCTGCTGACGTTAGGGGCATCAGCAGGCAACCTTTCAATTAACAGAACCTCAGCTAAAATCCCGACCGCAAAGCCAGGCAATGTAAAATGGCCTATGGATTACTTAAAATGGCAGCGTGATGAAAAAATGACCGAAGAAGTAAAAAAAAAAAACCACAACAGTAGGTTTTCTTAAAAAGCTTAGTTTGCAAAAGACAAAGGAGATGTTAAATGAGGACAAATGACTTTGTCTCAAGGAGTATCGTGTTGAACTTGCACTAACATCATAAGCCGCACTCTCTTCGCTTTACTTTCAAAACTTTGCTGAGCAAACTTTTTTCTGCCAACTTCTGTACAGCTGAGGGAAATTCATCATTGTCAGCCAGTGGATCAAAAATGGAGAGGGGCTGAAAATGACAGATACAGCAAAAGTAAAGAAGGGGAAGGTGGGTGGAGATGATGTGGGGAGTGAGGATACAGAGAGATTGGAGCCAGACAATGAGCAATGGTGGGGAGTGTTATCATGCGTGTATGTGTGGGTGGGTGGGTGGATGTAGTAGGTGTGTATGTGTGTATGAGGGAGGGAGAGAAACAGAGAGAGGTCCTTGAAGTAGACCCTGGGAGCCGGGGACCAGCTGGACGTTGAGTACTGCCTGCTGATTCTGCCTGCCCTCCTGATCCCTCAGTCCCTTACCTCCTTTTCAACAAAATATTTCCTTTCCTCCCCGTCCTGACGCTCTCCTTCTATCCGTAACTTCCAACTTTGATTGCACCCTCAAGTGTACTAATCTTCTGTATCTTTGTGAATTGCTTGAAATTACCCATCTAAAACCACTTTATTAAAACAACTATGGGGACGATGCCTTACATTTCTGGACCCATTATCTTGTATGGTATATGTAGATGATGAGGTTTCCATTGCAGCTCCAGTGGAGTTTAAAGGATAACTTTGGCATTTTTCAACCTATTTTCCCATGATTTTGTGTCTAAGTGACTAATGAGGACAACACCTTTTGAATTTGGTCCAGTATTGAGGGAGTTACGCTGCAGCCGACAGCCGCTAAACGAGCTGTAATATAATCCTTTGGGGCAACCTGGCACCGCCAGTTTACGTCCACTAAAATGATTTGTCTTTGCAACACACAAGCTTAGATTGTTAATACGCGTGTCTGACAACATTATGGAAAGGACCCTACAGAGAAATAAAATGTTTTTCTTAACTTTTGCTTCCTGTTTGTCATTGTGTCATGTAACTTGTTGCCGGAAGAGACAACGATGGAAACATAAGTGAGAGAGTAGAGAGGAGTGCCACGGTACACCGGTGTTGTCAGAGTTTGTTGTGTTGGACTACAGAAAGCGTAGATTAGTGTTATCTAAAAGATTTTCAATGTCATGGCTGAATGTTTAGCTGATTTCGACAATGTGGATGTAACGCGAGATTTCAGAGCGAGGCTTCTCCGAGTGAGACACACAATACCAAACAGTAAAAACCGAGAAAAACATTTTATTTCTCTGTAGGGTCCTTTCCATAATGTTGTCACACTAGACACTATAATAACAATCTGAGCCTGTCAGTGGCAAAAACAAGCACTTTTACTGGACGTAAACTGACGGTGCCAGGTTGCCCCAAATGATTACATTATAGCTTGTTTAGCAGCTGGCGGCTGCAGCGTACTCCCTCAATACTGGACCAATTTCAAAAAGTGCTGTCCTCATTAGTCACATCGACACAAAAACATGGGAAAATAGAGTTCAGGTTGAAAAATACCAAAGTTATCATTTAAGGGAAATAACTTTCTATGTCATATTCCAGTATCAGTTCGGACTTCCCATTTTGATTTGGAATATCATCATTATTCTTCCTACTTTGAACAATGTTGACCCTTTCTGGTTCATTTTTCATCCACATCTCTAAATCCTCCCCTCTGTTTATCCAACAGAAGAACATGCCTTCAGCTGTTTTCTCCTCCAGGTCCAACAAAGATTAGCAGGTGAACTCTGAACCATGGCTGTACTGGCTGTGCACCCTGGGGAGGTCAAGAACTGTCACTGGTCTCTATCCCACGGTTTAGCCTGCACAGACTCACGCAGCAAGGTGCAACCACACACACACACACACACACACACACACACACAACGCACCTAAACCCGCAAACACATCCAGCTAACACAGCTGGGTTTGACCTCTTTGTGGCAGCAGCTAATGTGTAACAACAGTCCTCTGGCCCCAATTTGCTATGCCTGAACACACTGTCTAGTAGCTACCGTACTATTGCCATACTGTAAGGTGACGTTTGTTCATACAACAGTGAAGAAATAATAGACTCTTAGTTCTTGTTAAGGCTTATTGTTTTTAAAACAATAATCACCACAAACGTGATGCACAGTTAGATGACGCTTGGCTGTGGGCTTGATGGGACAAGAACAGGAATCCTCTACAGCTAAGTGATTTTAATAGATGACAACAGATGTGATCAATTAAATGACATAATGAATGATGACAGATAAATGGCGTGTTTACAAACTAGTGTTGTCCACCCACGGTAAGCAGGGTGTAATCAAGTCGTAGCTGTTTTTGAGAAGTTTGCCTCACAGGTAATGTAGAGTACAACCTCTGTAGCAGTGGTTTCTACTCATCAACCCATCTTACTAGGCTTTCCACGACAGTCATTGTTACCGGTAGGGCTGTGTGTCGGCAAGAATCTAGTAATACGATACGTATCATTATACAGGAGTTACGATTCAATATATTGCGATATATTGTGATTCTTTAAGCAAGGCGATATATTGCTATTTTTTAAATCTAGGAAAACTGTCATAGTATAAAGAGTAAAACACCATATGCTTAAAATCTGAGAAAAAAAGTTACTTTTTTTCTCAGATCAAACAGTGGATCTGCATTTGCATTTATCACATTCCCTGTAACATCCAACATCATAGCACTATTTTGAGAGGGCACATAAACTTAGAGGGCGCATCTCTTTGCAAATGAAATAAAGTATTGACAGACAATCTTTAGATATAAATTATAAATAAAAAATCAACACAATGATTTGAGAATTGATACAGTATCACAAAACATAAAATTGCAATAATCAATATTTTCTAACACCCCTAATTACCGGTGTTACACGGTGCTCGGACATACACCGATTACATTACTTGCTGAACAAAAATGTGAATTAAAAAATCACAAAATCACATAAAAATCTAATTAAATGATAAGATATATGTAGCTTGATGTCCCATTCAGTCTATTTCTGTTCTCTGAATAGCATCCAACAACAGAGCTGGTTAGACATAAGTGACCTTTTGGCTTTTGTTGAACTTGTGTTATAATTAACATCACAGTAGCTTCAATTACTCTGCATGAAGTGTTTTACCTACAATGTATGTTTTGCTTGGAATCCCTGGTTTGCAGAATTGCATGTACCAGTTGATTTATTGAGTATTGTGTGTTGTGGATCAACATTTAGCTTGTCTTGGTCTTTTTAAGGATGTATAATCCAGCCTGAAGACAACCAGTGTGTCAACCAGCCTTGCTTTCTTAAGCATAATACATGTCAGCGAGAGTGCAGAGGAAGAAAGAAAGAGGTATACTCCTCAATGAGCCATTTTCAAATTTTCACATTTCTGCTTTTGTATCCTCAAAATCCAAACGACCGACCAGATCTATGAATAAAATGAATGCTAAAAGCCTTTAGATGGAGACTATATGTGTATCTGTGGGGAAGACATTATTTAACTCATTGCCAAATGTTGTTTGAATCCAATACACCCCTGTTGTGAACATTTATAGCATTGAGTGAGATATTCATGGAGTTATATATATATTTCAATTATGTAATTTTATGATGGATACATCACTGCAACTTAGAATTCAAACAACCTCTAGCAAGAGTTTACGCTCGTCATTTTATTTTCCACCAGTTGTTGAATAAGAGGAAACAAACTGGCGTGTTTGTATGTTAAAGTCGAAAAACAGAAGGTGAAAAGTGTCAGTGATATAAGGAGCACAATACTGTGAGAAGAAAGAAGAAACAGAAGAGGAGGACGAGAAGAAAAACAGGGTCTTGAATCAAAGCCAATCACTTCAAGGGCCTGAACTTGGCCACTGAATTCTTTGAAAAATGTTCTTATACACACAGGGAGGAGGAAAAAAAGAGAATGAGAGAAGGGGAGGTAAAGAAACAGACTGAGAGGTGAGGAGAAATAAAATTGATGAAGCAATGAATGTGAAGTTATGAGGGGAAAAAAAACTGGAGGGTGGAGTTATAGCCTCCACACCCAACTGACCTGTTTCCAAATAATTACCAAGAAAAAAAAAGATTAAGTCCCTGAGAACAAGAGCAGTTTTCACACTCTAGCACACAAAGAGAAGGACCGGCTTCGAGATGAGACGGTTGGCCGCATTGTACTGCCCCACTTAAATCGTACTTTCAATTCACTAAATGTGCTATTTGACTTGGCAAAGGAGCTGGTATGTCCCACGGAGCAGCAGGGAGTCTTACCAGGACTTTGCCAAGTTTGCTGCAGCCCTGCTGAACAGCCTTCACCTTGGCTAGCTAGTGACCTTAGACGTAGTGGGTGGTTCGACTCAGCGGTGAAGAAAGACGGAGCTTGGAGAAAGGAAAAAAAAATAGAGAGTAACCATAACCTCTAGTGGTTGAAGTTCAGCTTTTAATTTTAAAACCCTCCTTGTGAGCACTTACAGGATGCAGGAGGGAAAATAGACGAGGAAAGAAAAGGTTTTTAGGAAAATAGAACAAGAGATATTTTCTAGGAAAGAGAGAAAGTCCGAGCTACAGTAGTTAACACCGGCCCGCCCCGGGGATCTGTCGGTATAATGTGACTAACAGGAATGGAAAATACTTTTTGTTTGCCTTGTGAATGATGTAAATGAAGAACAACTTAGTAGTATATGCCGTGCTGTGAAACCAAAATAATGCAAAGTTATTAGAGAAGTGGAAAAATCCAATAAAACCTCTCAGTGATTGGCCTCAGACAGAAAACCTATTATTTCACTTTTCTAAGACAATAAATCAGCGGTTATTACGGGGACTTGTCAACCGAAATGACTTTCTAAACTCATAAGCTATATATTCAACGCAAGCAATTAAAGTTGGATACAGCTGATCCCACATTTGGCTTTAAGATATGCAAACCATAAACTGCTTCATCTAAATAAAACATGGCTTTACATTTTTTGAGATGCGCGCCAATCCCATTGGAAACATAATCTATTACTTTCCATTTTGTACAGTGGAGCTTACGAAATTCTTGTGTTTTCTGTTAGCCCAAAATTTCATCATGGCTTTCCATTAAATAAAAGATGATGTGGTCGTGTGTTGTTTCATTTACAGTCTAGTTCAGTATGAGGTCAGGAGTATATAAAATCACCCTCTATAAGCCCTGCACAATTAAACTTCACGTTCTATGTTAATGGCTCTATTTTGCGCACAATGCTTGCCAAAGATTCATGCCACTATGTTTGAGAGGTCCAGACTCAGGGGAGGACAACTCACGACAACTCTAAAAAAAGGAGCCATCCATGGTTGCCAACATGATAAACCTGTAGGGAGGAGCCCCAGACACCCAGCTCCATGAAACACTCCAAAACAAGTCTTACCATCTTAAACTCACAGGAATTTGAAAGATGAGGCACCCCACACCATCCTCCCCGTGGCCCACATTGTGAAAATAAAAGAGAAGTGAAACATGGAGACAGAGAGAGACAGAGAGAGAGAGAGAGAGATGTTGTGAGGAGGACAGGAAGAGAGGATGAGGAATTATGCCAGGGTCTGAAGATTCATTTTGAGGTTGGATTTAGAGAAATGGTGTCTGGCAGCAGGCGCAGGGTCAAGCCCTGCAGGCCTGGAGCTCAAGCAGCCATCTTGGCAGTGACTCCTTTGGTGCAGCGAGAGGGGGGGGATTGCTTTACATCAGTCTGCCAGGACCCTCCATTTCCTCTTTCCCACTGTTGCACTAATGCAACCTCTATTTTTCTTTCGTACAGTTTATCTTTGATCAGAAATATATTACTCAGTGGATGAGCTGTGTAAACATCCACATAATTTGGAGCAGAAATCATGACTTCCTGTAGTTATATTTACTACGAGGATGAGGATACTCAGAAGGGTGATCAAGGTCCACAAAGACGGAGAGCTTCTTTTCCTTACTCCTCGTTTTTGTGAATATTTTCGGTATATAAAAGGATCAACCTCGGATTCAGTCATTTACAATAAACAGGGGAATTTAAATAATCATTGTGACATATTTCGCTCTCCTTCCTTCCGTTTCTTTGTCTCGCTCACACACATATCACATACACGGTGCACTCCCCCTCTACAGGGCCTCCTCTACTGTACATGGGAAAAGTAGGCGAGCCATGAAAGGCATACAGTGTTGATCCAGCCGATAAGCTGACCAATTGGGTTCATTTATCAAGGAAAAACCTTTGCTCAAATGTGATCCCTGTGTGTGATGGAAAGCCTTCTGACAACTCTATTCCATCCACGTCTCTGTGGTTCTTGGCGTGGTCGCCTCGCAGAAACCCTAGCAGTGTTATTACGGATCTTTAGTGGCCTACAACAGGACATTAGTTAAAACAAATATGTAAATCTGGGTCAAAGGGGGGCTAGGGGGAGAGTCTGAATGATGTATACCAGATAAAGCTGCGTCTAGGAAGACAGAGAAATGACCTTAACGGTCTTCACGCTGCAAAACAGTTAGATGTGATAAATTAAGAAAAGCAGTGGCTGATCAGTGAGACACAGAGACAGCAAATAAAGCCCATCTGGAATGGGTTTCTGTGTCTCTTCTGCACAAGCTGAAACCCAAAACTCATATCAGATCTGAATGCAGTGCAGCGATAATAGCTGAATATTCATTTTGGTGCAAGCGGAAGACAAACATTCCCGTTCTTAATGACATCTCCAGGGAGGAAGTTCATTACACAAGGTTGTTACACAACAAAACCCTGTCACTTCGAGAGGTCAGAGGAGGTTCACACTGCTAACATTAGCGAAAAAAAACCAATGGCAACTAGGTTAGTGACACTTCCTGCATGAAATAACAACTTTAAAAAGAACTGGGATACAAGTAACATCAGGTCTCCAAGTAGACATGATACGAGTTCACTATAGTGGCCTACTTTGTGTCAGGCTGCAACGCAGCATCATGACAGCACATTAATACTTCATGTAGGTTCAAGCAGAAAAGGTATATCAGCATGTCATCACTCAAGCCAATTATTCAAAATGAATAATTCATTAATGTCTTACTGACTGGTTCAATACACAAAGGATGATTCACCATATTCTCCTATTTTGAGTTTAAAGCAGTGGGCTACTTCCGGTTCTGAAAAGTGAAGCCAATGCAATAAACTTGCATTCTTTCTAATAGCCAGCAGGGGGCGACTCCTCTGGTTGCAAAAAGAAGTCTGATTGTCTAGAAGTCTATGAGAAAATGACCCTACTTCTCACTTGATTTATTACCTCAGTAAACATTGTAAACATGAGTTTATGGTCTCAATCGCTAGTTTCAAGTCTACTTCAATACAGCATGATGTTCATTTAGTAAATTATGGTCCCATTTAGAGTCAAATAGACCATAAAGCAGAGTATGCTTTAGGCCGTGGCTACCTTGTGAATGACAGGTCGTTACCACAGTGTTTTCCAGTCTGGGAGTTGTCTGTGTTTTTGTCTTAAAACTTTAACCCTTTCACACTTTGTTTTCAGTTCATGAAAGTTGATTATAACCTTTTGGTCGCCTAAAAATGTCTTCAGCATTCAGTTGTGCTTAGCTCAAGCCTCTCCTGTCACTTCTGGTTGAAAAAAACCAAGATGGAGATGGCCAAAATGCCGAACTCGAGGCCCAAAACCATAGTCCGCAAACCAACGGGTGACGTCACAGTGAGTACGTCCACTGCGTGGTAATCCAAGCAGTTTCAATTTTAGGGGTCAAAGCAATCATTGCTATAATGTTTTATTTTGAAAAACAAAAGATGACATTTTTGTACTTTTTTCTGTTCTTTTTTGTCTGTTTATTCATACTATAAATTCACAGGTATTTCTTCCATTTATTGTAAACAATACAACAAATTACATTACTTCCTCCTTCCCACTATGCTAGAATAAGTTATGATATAAAAATGAGCTATGAAACAAACATTATAACAGTAAAAGTAAAACGTTTCAACTGGCTTTATAATAAATCATTATTGTGTGATATCAATTACCAACAGGGAGCAGTACAAATAAATAATTTTTCTATACAAACTTTAAAGAGCATTTGATCTGAAAAACTTTTTAAAGTTTCCAAAAAAGTGATTCCACTAGCAATTAATAAAATAACCTGAGGTATAAGTTTCATATATTTCAGGTGGTTGTGTTTTGTATTTGTTAATGTGTATAATTATGTACACTGGATATGAAAATAATTATGTGTTTGTGCGTGCAACTGGATTGCATGGAGAACACAGTGGATGTCAAAAACGGAGTTGGTTGGAAAGAAAAAATGAGCAAAAAATTCTAATGAGGCTTGTCGAAGCATCTCACACAGTAACGGGCATGTGTACGCTATGTATGTATTACTGATGGAAGGTGTGTGTGGGTGTGTGTGTGTGTGTGTGTGTGTGTGTGTGTGTGTGTGTACTGTATCTGTGTGTGCGTGTGTCTCTGGGAAAACACTGTAGCTGTAGTTGCACACTGCTCTGTGCACTGATTGATGGTTGATGTCCATGCAGGCCTACATTTTTGAGTGGATTGGAGTCATAGCACATGAGCAAACAAGATGGAAGACTGGTGGAACTCTCCACTACAAAGAATAGCAAGACTGTCTGCACCGCGTACACACACACACTGCAGAGAAACACAAACTCTCACACACACACACCACACCCACAGATCCACTTCCCCACCTCCAGTGCTTGAAGATCTACCTGCCAGCTGCTGCCAGTCGCAGGGAAAGATGGGCTTTGTTGGTTTTGTGAAGCCCACCGACAAGACCCCCCTGGAGACTGCAGGTCTCCAGCAGCACAAGCCTCAGCCTTATCCACTCCGCCGCACAGGCAATCTGTTTTCTATATTGCCAGCCTGTATCACTGTACTATGCACTATAGAACAGCAATTGAGCAGGAAATTAAGTTAGGGGATCGGTATTTGGCGGAGGAGAACGAGCTGGTGTGGTCTTCCCTCTCCACATACAAGGATCATTAAATATCACACGAGTTTCTTGATAAATTCCCTCTTCTCCTCCTCTCTCTGCTGTTCCCATCAACTCGCTCCCCTCTTCATCCTCTCTTCTCTGTCTCTTTTCTTTCTTCCTCAATTTCCCTCTCATCATCTGCCCGTTTCTGTCTCGTCTTGCTGTATTTGTAGAGTGTATGAAACAAAACATCCTAATGGATGTTTGAACAGCTTGAGACGTGTCGGCCTGGGAACTACCTCCCTGTGACAGGGAGCTCTGGCAGGGAATTGAGACCTTTACGAGGGGAAAATAGGGGACATATTTCTTTCTTTTCTTCTTTGTTTATTTCTTTTCCTCTCTCTCTGTAGCCCCCCCCCCCCGCCTCCCTTCTCTGTCTATTTTCTCTCATTATTTCTCTGTACATACAAACAGAGGACAGAGTCTAAGCTTCTTTTGGATTAGCAGATGTGGAGGATCCATTTTTTTTTGCCCTGTTGTCTTTCCTCCTCTTCTTTCCCTCTGTCCTCTTCTGCCTTTCTCCTCTACCTCTTGACTGTTTTCAGTGAGTGAATGTGTGTGAAAGTGTAAGAAGTTAGTAAGTAAGAGAAGGAAAAGGAGAGAGAGAACGAGCTAGGTCAGGAGGTCACTATTCAAAACCCAAATACTTAACTTTCATTGGAGCAGTTATAGTGAGACGGATGAACACCAGCGGGTGCACACACACACACACACACACACACACACACACACACACACACACACACACACACACACACACACACACACACACAACCACACACACACACACACACACACACACACACACACACACACACACACACACACAACCACACACACCAGTTCTTTTTTTTTTTACTCTTGTGTGAATTCTCAGTTTTATTTTCTGGCACAAAAAAATGACTTTTTGTTTCTTTTATTAACTTCTTAATCATAAAGCTCATTATCAAACTAATAATTAACTTATATTTCAAATTACTTTTAGGTTAATTTTGGGTATTCAAATGCCCCAGATCTCAACGTATTAATGAAATGTATATTCATAGAAAATTCCATTGCTTCCTCTTCAAACTTTGCACGCTTGAGTGGACTCGAGTGGACCGCAGCACATTTTGTGCTGAATACATTAATATGATTTCAAAAAGTTGAGATGTTAATGTTTAAATGTTTATTTTAAATTACTTAAAAAGATCTATATTTGAATTTCTTAATATTTAATGAGGCTTACAACTAAAAACTAGGGCTGACAATCGATTCAAATATTTGATCACGATTAATCGCACATTTTTTTATCTGTTCAAAATGTAACTTAAAGGGAGATTTGTCAAGTATTTAATACTCTTATCTACATGGGAGTGGGCAAATATACTTGCTCTATGCAAATATATGTATATATGTATATATATGTATTTATAACGAAAAACAATGACAAATATTGTCCAGAAACCCTCACAGGTACTGCATTTAGCATAAAGAAAATATGCTCAAATCATGACATGGCAAACTGCAGCCCAACAGGCAACAACAACTTGACTATGACTTGCCCCAAAACTGCATGTGATTATCATAAAGTGGGCATGACTGTAAAGGGGAGACTCGTGGGTACCCATAGAACCCATTTTCATTCACATATCTTGAGGTCAGAGGTCAAGGGACTCCTTTGAAAATGGCCATGACAGTTTTCCTCTTTTTTGGAGCATTATTTAGCCTCTTTCACGACAAGCTAGTATGACATGGTCGGTACCAATGGATTCCTTAGGTGTTTTAGTTTCATATGATGCCAGTATCTCCTTTCTAGCTTTAAAACTGAGCCTGCTACAACCTAAAACCGCAAGTTGCATTAATGCGTTAAAGAATTTAGTGGCTTTAAAACGGATTTGGGTTAATGCGTTATCGCGTTAACTTTGACAGCCCTACTAAAAACGTTTGTCTCCATGTAAAGATGTGGCTCATATGGAAACAGTTATCCCCTATCAGTGACTGACATTTTGAGTTTCATGCTCAGAACAATGTTTTTGCTCGAACCTATCCATCCAGAAAGACAAGCAGCAGACACAGAAACACACACTGGCGAGGACAAAGAGCTCTCACTGCTACAATCTCAGGTCAATCTGTAGTGTTGACAGCTAAATTAACAAGTGCTACAAGCACCATTACATTTGGCTCCTGATTGTGTAACAATGGATAGATAGACCAATACACCGTCAGACAGATAATCATACACAAATCAATATCTATAAATAAGCGAATTAAAAGAAAAATATATATTGCTCGGGAGGTTAATTTCTGACCACTGTTGGCCACATGGAACACACACACATACATACACACATACACACAGCACTCAGTGCAGTGGTCAGGTTAGTGGGAGGCAGTCAGAGAGATAAGGCGCCAAACAGGTCTAAATCCCTCCTGAAGCGGTCTTGATGGACAGACAGGCCACCATTAACAATGCGGTGGCTTGTGAGAGCAGCAGCTGATGGAAAGATACCCTGGCATTTGCTGTGTTAAGAAGTGGCCCTTAAAGATTTCACACTTCCAATTTCTTTGAATTATCTGCCATCTCCAGGTTGTCACTCAGCCTGACAATCTCAGATTCTTGCTCAGCGAGGCACCGGGCTGGTTATTGACAAAGCAATCCGCCGTGATACAGCAAAGCCTGATAAAACATTAGTCAAACAACACGACGTACAACTCTGGACTCAACCCTCGCACATGGGTGAATGCTCACGCCTTTTACATTTCTATTAATGTCTAATAAAACACACTGTGATTCACACAATATATTGAGTGGTTTTAGTACAGTATAGCGGTGCTCTCAAACATTACATTGGGCTCACGCGTGTCTTTGTGCAACACCACACATCAATGATTAGGTGTGACGTGAAACTTTGTGACAACGCAGCAGAGGATCTCTGCCGTGTATCACCATTTGCTAGATCGCAGCGTACGGAGCAGAATAGATTTGTTAAGGTCCACCTAAGGCAGTGATGACAGCCGATGCCGGCATGACACTGAACAGACTGCTTATCAGATCTTTAATGGTTTGATTCGCTTGCTGCTCCAGACAGGCCATGATAGAAATATCACAACATCCCCATTACCCTCAGCATTCAGAACATAGTGCACAGCCTGTGCTTTCTATGAATTATTGAAAGCAGACAGATTACGCTGCGAGGCTGGAAGTCCAGAGGCATGCTACAGATGCTGCTGAGCAAAACGGTAACATCAGAAGTGTGTTTTTGTTCTTTCTTTTTTTTTTAAAGAGAGGAGGGTTTTTTTTGCAGGTCTGCATCAGATTAGAAAAGGGTTGTTTGGATAGACGTATGTGGAAAAAGGAAATAGTAGGTGGGGTTTGGACATGTGTGAGTGTGTGTTTGTTGCAAAGGATGAGGAGGGTGAAGGGCATGGTGTCAGGGCTTGTCTGACATGTGGCCTGGTGGGTTGGCTGGATGGTTGGTTTGCTGTCTAGATGGCTGGTTGGGTGCAGCCCAAGCTCAAGCCTGGCAACTCTCTCTCTATCTCTCTTTTCTCTCTCTCTCCCTGGAGTGACGGGCTGAGACATTAAGACAGGCGTTTTAATTAACTGTGCCACTCTTCCACCTGCTGCCCTCAATATGCTCCGGCCCAGGCAAGCTGTCTCTCATACCACTGACTCTCTTGCTCTCCTTTTACTCTATCTTTCCCATCATTTTTCTACACTTTTTTTCCCCCCGTTCTTTCTCTCCTTTTCTTTCCAATTTTCAAATCTCGCCCTCCATCACTCCGACTTGCTCTCCCTAACCTCTCTTTTCTCTCCCTTGTGCATCCCTACGAGCAGTTTGACCCTAATAAATGAAAACTCATACCAATAGATAAGGCGATTCCATCAGGCTCATGTGACAGAATTAGCCAATTTCTTTTTTTGAACTTGCAGAGAATTAATTTCTACATGTGTCCTGTTCTACTGACCCTCTAACTACAACCCCCCCGCCCATCCCACACACACACACACACACCCACCCACATACAGGGCACACACACTCTCTCACGCTCTTCAAATCTATCTGGTAATTCAGCTCGGCCCGACACTCATCAGGCTATTCATTACAGCCTGATTGGAGATGGATATTTCTGTTCCCTCATGACAGAATGGAGCTAGGGATCAAACTGGGGACATTACAGGATTTAGAAGAGCAAACGCAACACACAGCGGCTTCGTGTGCGTGTGTCTGTACACTTGCGGACACGTGTGTGCGAATGCGTGCTCATAAATGTTTGTACTAATATGTGTAAATGTATGCCTGGCTGTTTAAGACTCTCATTTAGGGCTGTGACTCCCATAGTTTAATCATTTAGATCATAAATTGAGAATTAATTCAAACAGAACGGAGCAACAAATGATCCACTTTTAGCACTCTACTTAAATTGTATTACACTTTTAATGGGGTTAATAATAGACGGCGTTGGCAACACAGGAAAACGACTCTACAAAGTGTTGTATTAAAAGGATTAATGTCCTCCCTTCAGAATTAAAGCCAGGTCTTGAAGATACAGCTAAAACTAACAAATGGCCGAGCTCTGGCTCCACGATGGGGCCTCAGTCGCGGCCGTACTACAGTAAGAAGACAACAACTGGGGCCAATATATCAGCCGGGCAGACAGGGAGCATTCGTCTGCCGTGTGAGGAGAAGTGACTTTGAAGTTCTCCGCAGTGAGGTGAAAGAGCAGCCGTGGCCTCAACCTCTGTGTTTATGTAGCCGCACTAGCCCTGGGAGAGCTCTTAACGAATGATGCGGATAGATGGACGCCGCAGCTAAAAGCACACACTCACACGTCTGTGTGAGGGCCAAGACACACACCAAGGATTTACGCATACTTTATGTTGAGGTCGTGGACGTGTCAGTGTGTACGGTACTGACGAGCATGTACTCTGTGTCTGCATGTGCTATGAACAGAAAAAAAAATGCATATAACAAGCAGGCAGAAGGAAAAAAGGAAAATGCCTGTGTTACATTGCGTTACACTAATAGGTTTCAAACATAAGCAGAGTCTTACCTGTTAGAAGCAGGCTATGCCAACATCCTCCAGCAATGTCTCTCACTGGCGAGCTCGGTGGCGTCACTTCCTCTGGGAAAAGGATGTTCCTCTTTATGTTCCCACATGCCCGTCCACAGCCCCACTGAAACAACCTGCCGTCACCTGCATGTCATCAATGAGGAAATTAATACAGTTTCCAATATGAGCAAAAAAAAGTGTGATGAGCAGATGATTTAAAACAAATAAATAAAATAAAATAAAAAAAATGAGCAGATGATTTTTGCTAATTAATACATTCAGTACACTGTTTGACGTTTACAATGCGTCCTCTGCTCAAAGAAAACTCATCTGCAAATCAAATCAAGCGCTTCCTGTACTAACAGCCAGCCACCAGGGGGCGATCCAGAAGTTTTAGCCTCACTTTTGGGGAGCTGTAATGCCGCTTTGTGTGCACCCTGTAGCGGCAGCCTATGATACACTTTCCTGAATGTTGCAGCTGCAGTCCAGAATAGAAGAGTAATATACTGAACTCAGGAGAAGATTAACCTAATTTTAAGTATTTCTTTTAAAGATTTGTTAATTAGCAGGACGTAGCACAAAATGCAAATGAAAGCAGGGCTCTGTTGATTAAATTTTGGGTAAAGTTTTGGCACAATATTATTTATATTTTGATTCTAGGAGATCCACTGTGAATAAAGACTTATTCTTATTTTGATGCAAAGATTTATACATGAGCAGAATGTAGCACAATGAAAGCAGTGCTCTGTTTATTTAAATGTGAAAGTGCAATAAAAAATATTTGGCCCTAAAATCAATGAATAAGCGTGATGAATAATCTCAATATTGATCAAAATAACTGTGATTATCATTTTTGCCATAATCGTGCAGCCCTAACACAAAGTTATCATCATATAATATGACAATATCAACTAATAGAAGACGCTTTGGACTCTGTGCAGTTCCTAAATTAATTGCAAACTGTAGCCGGGGCCTCTAACCCCCTGCAGCTCATCTTGCATCTCTCTCCAGCACGCCTCTAGGAGCATGTTGTCCTTGTTGTGCTGCTGCTGCATGGGGCCTCTGGTGATAAATTATGGATGCAACGCAAAAGCTGTAAAATTTGTTGTATCTTCCATTATCTTCATGTTAAAGGCCACAAAAGCTCTTCAGTGAAGTCAGCCATTAAGAAATGACAGGTATTGCTATCAGGCTTCTTTATAGCCTATTACCTGCAATGACAGCAGCTGCTGCTGCACCACTGTACGGCCTATCACATTATTTGCAGCTAAAGTCAGCTACTGTGTCATTTCGCCTCATTTTCTTGACAGTGCTATCATAAATCCATTGGGCTGCAGGGGAAACTGTCGACTACCTCGATTATCTTCATAGCCTGAATGAATTCTGAAATGTATGTAACAGGCAATGACTGTTATGGATCAGGAGCCAGGGCCATATTCCCGCTAACTCTGTCTCTCTCCCTCCTTGTCTCTCTCTCAGGTGATGTGCCGATCGAGGGCTTGAGGGCTCTGATATTCGCATAAAATTGAGTAAAGTAGGTGAACTTTGAAGCACACGGTGACAGCTCATGAGAGGTGACGTCAGCTCCATTTCCTAGAGATATTGTCCGGCTGATTTGTGCTGGTGCGTTTTACGGAATTAAAAAAATCTAGCATACTAGGTGAAGGGTCAACGATAGAATCCACTTGGAGCATATTAAAGAAAGAGAAATAACTGGTAACATGTGGACCATTAGATATAGTGATATCTATGTCGATTGAATGCTGTGTATCATAGCAGGGCTGCACAGTGCATTACTGTACCTGTCAGTGCAAGATTGTGGTTTGCCCCACAGGTGACCTTCGACACACGGTCCACGCACTCAACAAAGCGAGGGACGACCACACGTTCATCAGAGCCGCTGCCAATTTGTCCATAATCATTCTGCCTGTAGGGAGAAGAGTATAAACACATAATTAAAAACATAATTAATTACCTGCGGGCATTATCTTCATATTGTTTTATCGCATTTTAAACTATATGCAACAGCATTTTCAAAGCACAAAAATATTGCACACCTTTCAATTTCTATAGGGTAAAATAAATAATCAAATCAATTAAACTATTGCAGTGAGCGGCTTCCACTGGGGACCGCAGAGCATATGCGTTTCCTCCCATTTCTACGAATCCTCTTTGTGACAATAACGAGACACAGCCCTATCAGAAGTGAAACACCTCACTAACTAATTAGACTCTCAGGCTGCAGTCTGACAAAATAAAAAAGAGGAAAGTGCTTGAAGGAAGACTTGCTTTCCCGCAATTTGCATCTGCCACTTTTTACTGCATCTGTTCCAAGTGCCATTCAACGTTCTCTTCCTCCTTTTGTTGGGAAGTGTTGAGCCCCAACTATTTAAGCTCACCTCCTACCTACCCGGAGCTTTGTTCCTGCTCCTCTGCAGACCAGTAATGAGCCAACCGCCACAAAACCGCTAGGAAATTAATGACTCATTACGGATGGGGCCTAGACCGCTCCACGGCGTCTCCTCCTCCCCCGCTCCACCCCACATGCCCGCATGTAATCCTCTCTCTCTCTCTCTCTCTCTCTCTCTCCCTCTTTCTCTCTCTTACTCTCATCCCTTCAGCCCATACAGAAAGACCCCAACACCTCCCTATCAATTAGAGCCTATTACAGGGCTCCCATGCTAGCAGGGCAAAGAAAGAAGGCCTTCACAGCTCAAGAGTGTGTGCAGCAGAGATTGGGAGAGTTGAATGAGGAGCCTTAAGGTGCTCCTTTCACACCCTTGCCCTTATCCATTATGCCAGTCTGTAGAGCCCCCTAGGAGAAACGTGCAGCCCCCAAAAAGACTTGGGGATGAAAATAAGTCAAGGGAGGGATTCTTGGTCACACCTTTTTCCCTTTTTCCCTGTACTCCGGCGTCAAATTATATCATAACTAGTCCTTAAGGAAAGCAACATGGTCACTGTGCTCCTCCTTTAAATGGAGTGTTAGAAAAAGATGGCGAGATCTGAATGGTATGTATTAATCACACCATCTGTGTCTGTATTCATGGAAGGACAGACCGAGGTAGATATTAACAAGATAAAGCAATGATGGACAAGCACCTACACATGAAAATTCATGTGGCTATTGATTTCTTTTAGTTTCACTCCCTTTTGAACCCTCCATTGCATTCCCCCCAGGCAATACCTACTTATTCATGGGACTGTTGGTCTTTGTGCAGAGCACAAAAATACTGTTCTACATTGCCAGCATTTTAGAATATCTTTTCTTTTTTTTTCCTTGATAGGATATGTATCAGCTTTTCATTCAAGCATGCTATGCTCATTGGCTTTTGAAGCTATGGTGCATTTCAAGGCAATCCCTCTGAGAGTGAATGGGTGAGATCACATGGGTTTGAGGTGGTTTAGAATGGCAAATCCTGCTGAAAGTGTCATTTCCAGTCAGAGACATCAATTTGGTGTGTGAAACAGGGGCCCCAGGAGAGCCCGATAGCCTGGGAGATTCCTGACAAGAGCAAAGGGCCTGGGGATCAGCTCACACTCACCTGGATAAGACTGGAATTTCACAAAGCGCTTCAAATACATGGAGCAAAGTGAGGGAGGAGGGAGGGAGGCAGAAACATGACAGACAACTTAGAAAAAGAAGTGCAGAGAATGTAAAAACAGAGGAGCTCTTTAATGTCACTTCTACGGTATATGATAGCATTTGTATAGAATACTGTAAATTACAGCTACGCTATTAACTTCATTTGCTCTACAGAGGTTAATAAAAAAACTAAATAATAAATAAAACAATCCAGTAATACTAAAGAAAATCAGGTTAGAACCAAGACAACTGTTTGTCCTTTTTGACTTTGACACTATTGTATAAAGTAGTTGTTTGCATGTAAAAAATACACTAAACAGGAGTTGATCAATGACCTCCATCTGGGGAGGATTGTCAAACCTCATAAGTATGGTTAATAGGGAGATATTAAAACACTGACATGTACAAATTAAAAATCTAAATTATTGGCAGCACTATTTCTAGCCAAACATTTTGGTAACTGTAAAACAGTGTGCATAGGCAGCGGTATTAACTCTAATATAAAGCCTCAATTAGCTAAAGTGAGAGCAAAATGGCTGATAATTATTGTGCCAGCTCATTAGACTTGTTTTGACACTAAAACCACTTAAATCACTGCACGGGCATATACACGAGCACAGATGCAAACACACACATGCAGATGTTAAGCGTTTATTCCCGTCATAATGAGGCAGATACTGTACAGGTTGGGTTTTACTTGTTTAGATAAAAACAAACTAAACACTTCAACCTAGATTTAATAGGGTCTTACCATTATAGGAGCAATTTATAAATCTGTCTATGGATGGTGAATTTAATGAACTGATAGCTTCTACAAAAAACAAATGACAAAGGGTTGCCATGCAGCATGTCACAGTACACCATAGGACTAGTTAAAGACGCATGGTTATGTATGTTGTATGCAGCTTTCTTCGCACGAAAACATGTAGATTTGAGTCTTAAAAATGTCTCAGTATAAAAAAAAACTAATTCAGAACAGGATAGCACTGTTGACTCTATTGATTTCATGAAAATATTATCTATGAAATGAACAAAAGCAAGGCCTGCTATACCTGTTATACGTCTTGGCTAATAATGATACAGACTCCTAAGGAATAAAATCCTTGGGGCCGGCCATGAAAGTTTAAGATTCAATGCGGTAAAATACAATGTGCTGTAAAATATTAATGCGTGTGGTAAAATTATGCTGGTGGTAATATTTTAGATTGCTGCTGTCTGTAAAATGGGCATATCTGTATTTATTTACAAGCAGGGGTAGTGGATGGGGGGCTTTGTTTGAAGCCACGTTTATGAATATCGACTCGGGCTCCAAGGTAAGTGGCTATAAATCTGTGAGAGGATCTTTGTAAAGTTCCCTTGGAGGACATAACTTCAGGTCTAACCGCCTCCTTCCTTCACTTGACTTTTAAACATTTAGATGTAGCCCGGCCAACTGCGTTTAGAGCAGCTTCTAAATTATGAAGGGTTCCATTTTGAGAGTCCGAGTGTTAACCAATCGAAGTTGATAAATTGTGGCAATAGATTTCCCCCGGATAGAAACAGAGGCGTGTTTGGCCCTTGATCTAGACTGTATATGAGTTCGGGGAATACTGAAACGGATCTCTGCACAACCTGCTATATTCCAGATGTTGACTTGGATGTACTCAGCGGAAGATGCCCTTAAACCCTTGAGATCCCCTCCATACATACACCCACACTCCTTTAAATATGCTCATACTATGCTACACATTATTTTTTCTATGCATATAGCATTTAACTTTTCACCCGGCCTTCCCAAGCTGGTCTCTTTGGGTAAGATGATGTGAACTACTTGAAGCCGAGAGCATGACCTGTGCTAATGAGAGAAGCATTACTTGCTGTATGATCAAGAGATCATGTATCACATAGCTCATATCACCTTAGGCTATCGAGACCAGCTGGAAGAGTTTTATAGGTCCGCATCGGATGAACCATCAACGGATGACTCATTCACACCTTCTTTTTTTTCTTCTGCGCCATATCTTAGGCATGTTTATCTATTTATTTTGGCTCATGGTTCTGGAGTTCAGATCACAGGGGTGATTGCATTAGTAATGGTGCTGCAGTTGGCTGACCTGGAGATGATGGACACAAAGGTCCGTATCCTCCAGCTATGATGATCACATACTGAGCCGGGATTAAGAGAACTGATTTCTTTCCTGGCTGAGTTCAAAGGCCTCAATCAAAGTGTTTTACTGCTGAACTCTTGCCCCCTCACTTTAAATGCATAATTAACTGACAAGTGGTAATAAGGTTGAGCCCTGCGAAAATACTGTTTTTGTTTTTTTTTCTCTGCCTGGCGATGAACGCAGCAACAGTTGATGTCACCGCGCACTTATAAATGGCTGGAAAGCTGCATTGATCCGACCATCTAATTCCAAGAAAATAGCTTCCTCCTGAGCTAAATTGGAGAAAATTGACAACCTCCCATTAAAGCTCCATCTCTCTATCTCTCTCTCTTTCTCTCTCCCTCTCTTTCTTTCTTCACGTCTTCCCATTTCCATTTCTTTCTCCCCAGTGTGCCTCCTGCTTTCTCAGGGCTAATCCTCGCAGCCTCTTCGTTTATGTAGACCTCAGCTATCTCTCTCTCGCCATTCTGCCCCTGACGCTAGCTGACACTAGGTATCAGTTCACACCCTGAACACATAGAGAGAGGTGCTAAACAAGGACTTCGGGACATGTCACAGCACACTTAAAGGGATTCACGGTGATACAGAAGGAGCTCAGACAGAGCATGTTCACTAACACACATACGGCACACCGTACACAATCAATTCTGTTTTGTCTCAGCTTATATTCATTGATCATATGGTACGACTTAAAGGTCCATCAACACCTATATGGATAGAGGCAACATCTCTGAGTTAGCCTTACGTTTGGGTTTTGAATTTCAACTGTACAATCATAAGCCTCTCTCTTGCTGTCGAAGAAGTAAATACTTCCTCTTCTGAGATGTTAACCTCCTTTTTTTTCCAGAGAGACCATGTGTGTTTGCAGTTATGGTGGTTATAGTGTGCTTCTGAGATCTAATGCAATTAGGCTATGTTTAGTGCTTAATCAGTCTTGATTACCTGTTGAACGCTGCAAATAGGCAGCCTCCTGGCTCTCGGAGACACGGAGGTTGAGTTGCACTAATTAAAAGTGATGCAGAAATGAGATAGAAAGAAGCTAAACAAAATGCATGATTATAAAATTGAAAAAAAAAAAGAAAAGTGTAATCTGTTCTCATATCCAAACACAACCACCCTGTGATCTGTTTCTTTAGCATGTTGTTTCAATTATTGTTCTTTAATTTCTTATCTGGTATGACGAGCAATGGGAGGCGTTTGTACAGTTTCTGTCTGTGAGATTCAAACCATGCAAAAACAACCATTTCATAGATGAGAGCTGAACCTACTTGGACATACAGTAGTGGCTCTCTAAACATAAGGACCCATGGGTAGATGCTCAGGTAGCAATCAGACGTGCCAGTAAGAAAATGTTTTTCAGGGAAAATTTCATCCCAAGTGTTGCCCCATCTATAACCGCTTAAAAAGTGGCCCATGTCCCCGAAGTTAGTGCAATCGCACAGTATATGTTTTTTCTTTTCCTCCTCTCATTTCCTGTTTTGTGACTGAAAATCGTGTGGAGCCCACACCACTTTAAGCCAGTATTTACAGTTACGATCTGGCTGTTGTTTTCCAAGGAGCCGAGCTGTGCTTTGCCTTTTTTTTTTTATTCATTTAGCTGTAAGGCAGAGTGTGATAAGACAGAACGAAGACTTCCCTCATAACGAGGCACATGCCAAGTCTGACATAATCCAATCTGGTCCATTTTCATCAGCTTTTGTCTCATGTTTTTTGCTTCTCTTTTGGACTTTCCTTTGGTTCCAACGATGGCTCAAAAACCTGAAATGACACAATTCGGTCGCACTTGTATGGCGGTGAGGCTGCAATCCAAACGGCTTTTCTGCAGAGAAATCCTTGAAGACCCACACACATTTAAATCTGGCCCTGGGGGCAACAGGCTCTAAACCACCGAGATAAAAAAACATCCAGGCCAAAAGCAGAAATATATATTTTAAGGGAGGGCTTACCATGGCAACAAAAAGGCATGTCAAACTTGTGGAAAGGAGGCATTCTGACTGAGGAGTAAACACAGACCAGTGTGCCCGTAGGAAAAGCCTAGGAAAAGCTCTCCGCATATTAAAGGGCCCAGCCTCACACATGTATACAGCAGAAAGAGAGACAATGGCGGTAATAACAGGCGAGGCGTCAGGGTGCGGAAAAGACGGTTAAACGGTCATTTGTGAGAAGAAACGCAACAGGGCCTAATAGAAGCTGTGCCACAGGCAGGATCTTGCAGAAAGAGACAAGCAATGTCCTCCTAAGTGTGTTATTGGGCCTTAACAAGAAACATTTCCTCCGGTCCACTGGTCTGCAGTGAGTCAAAACATTAACCATTTAACTAAGGAAGTTTATTTGCTATATCAACACCTGGTTCGGCAGAGACTCCAGCTGTTTCTGTGTAACGTCAGGTAACAGATACAACAAAATATTTAGCTGAATATGAGCAGGAAGTGAGAATTGGTAACAGCAACTTTAAGGAATAAACGGAGGCAAAAGTGACCACAAATAGGCACCACAAATTAACGAAAGGGAGGAGAAACCCGGCACCCCGCCGCTCTGTGCCGTGCTGTGTCACCTTCATGGCGAGCCGACAATACGCCATGGGGATATTTTCAATCCCCAATAATATCTGACGACAGCAAAACAAATTCAACAGAGATGTGAAGGAAAGGGGGAAAAAAAGAAAGAGCGGGATTCACACAAATAAAAACCTCGCTATATTCCCTTTTTCTATTCACACTCGTGCCATGAATGCTTACATTCCCGGCGTAAACACAATCAGCGCCGTGCGAGAATGATGAAAAGCCGTTACTCTTATTATAGGAGAAAATAACAAGCTCTCATGAAGGGATTGATTGTTTTCAAATCGTAGATCTTTGTAAGAGGAGTGTAAAGTAGAGCTAAGTCTCCATTATAGGACGCTGCTGCTACATTGCTTTTGATTTTCTGTCAACATCCCTCTTACCAACCAGGCACTGTATTTACTAAATGCATCGGGGCCAAGAAATGGATTGAATATATTGTTCGTCTTCTGCAATCCAAATTGTGTCAACCAGTTGGAGGTATTGCAGGTCTTTTATTCTGTGTGTGTCTCACTCTGCCAATGTTTATAGATACTGTAGTACTCTCCTGAATAGTTGACTGCACAATATGGGTGTAGTTACTGTAACAAAACCGAACATAAATTAACCGCGAACCATGCGAGCAGGCAACTCCTGCAAAGCTCTTTTTTCCTCTGATGCGAGGATTATGCACAGAAAAAAGGAGTCCCGAACCAAACTGTTCCACAAAACATGTCCCTACACAAATCAATGCCTGTTTAATAAACATGTTGTCTTTATTCCTGTTTTGTAAGTCTCATGTTTTACTGGTTTGACACCCAAACTGTGTTTTATGATGGTAATGATGATTGAAACGTTTCCAACAAATTCAGTGCATAAAACGTGACTTTGAAAAGTAGACGGGCGTCGTGTATCATATTAATGTTTATAATTAAAATTAAGGTGGTAGTATATTTTTAATGCCTTGTTCCGTGATTTCTTGCTATCATACCGTCTATTTACAGGAATATAATAATTCAATATATACAAACACAAGGCTAACATTACAATCCTACAGCAAAAGAGGTCTATGTTAAAGTGGTGAGGATAAAAACAACAGAGTTAATGCCGACTGTTTATCTCTTAAACTTCCACCACACACTTCAAAAACCTAAGACATAGACTACATACACTCAGCTGTATGTAAGCACATACACAATACCACATAAAAGCACAGAACTTGCATCCCTCTCTGGTGTCGGTATATTTATATATCTATCGGTGGTCGCTAAGTTGCCCTATCCTACTGTCTATTATAAGTCAGTCATTTGCACCCTTCCCCTCTCTCTCAGAGTCATGGCCCCTCTGTCCCCTCTAAGTACCCCAATAAATTCAAATGTAATGCTCCTAAATGAGATCACTTACATGTGCCATTTCTCTTCAACCATATTTATCATCTAACACTTTGGCCTTCATTAACAAATGGCACTCAAGGGTGTGGTGGCGGTGGGTGATTCCTCATCCCTGCCACGGCAGAGAGAGAGAGAGAGAGGGCTATCACCAAATGACACAAATTGAACTAGGTGGGGGTTAACACTTCACTTTGTGACGCAAGTTCTCGGTACAAAGTCGCTGTAAAGTGTTTCATGAGGTCAACTACATTACTGGACAACAGATCAGGATGGATACTGTAAGCAACATTTAAAAAAAAGACAAAGCCGCATTTTTCGGTGCTATTTAATGTCTCGACATTCAAATTATTTTGTTTGCATATCTTAAATATAACGTGTAAACACTGTTGCAGCCACCCAGGATGCCAAGGATACAAAGATGACTCACTCTGTTCAACAAAACAGTTCAGAATCATAATTTCAACCTGGAATACACACACACACATACACACTCCCTCCTTCACAACGCTATCAAACGCTAAATGTAAAAATCCAGAGGCCACCCACTGTCCAATGAGCATCAGCCAACTAGTTTGGCATTTACATCGCCGGATATAATTGGCTGTGGTCTCCAGCAATGTG
Source organism: Sebastes fasciatus (assembly GCF_043250625.1). Classification (NCBI taxonomy): domain Eukaryota; kingdom Metazoa; phylum Chordata; class Actinopteri; order Perciformes; family Sebastidae; genus Sebastes; species Sebastes fasciatus. The sequence continues at coordinate 19,514,175 of NC_133800.1, read as the reverse complement.
TGAGGCAGTGGGGTGCATTTGCATGGGACTACTCCTGTAATATTACACACCGTTCATCACTTAAGGTTAAGCCTACCTATTGTTAAATTTATAGTCCAACTATTCTTCCTGCTCTGGCACTCTCTCCTCATCTGCATTGGCAAAGAAAACGCTCAGTTTAGCTATTAATTATCACGACAATGGAAAGATGCACAAAGCAAGGGTAACCCCTTTTTTATTTCCTTTAATAAACATTTTAAAACAGCTTCATTATAATAATGTATTTTGATTAACGATGTTTACCACAGTGCTGGTAGTGAAAATTGCTTTCCCATAAATTAAACCAATAAAAGTTAGTTGATGAATTATTGCCTAAATGTAAAACGTTACAGTCTAATTCATTCACAGCAGCTCCACTCTGTACAGTATCTACACAATCTACATATTCATAGAATAATAAACATAATTAGTTAATTTGATTTAACAACAACTATACTGAAAATATATTTTTTTGTTTTCTTTCATTTTCAAATGTTCATCGTTTCAATTACAAATAAATACAAATATGGAATAGCAATAGTCAGTGTTTCTGTAACTCTACAATATCACATTATGCAGTTATTGATTTCAGAAAATCTTGAGGAAAGTTTTAATGATATGCTTTATGTGCAGATGCAGCACAAGTTTTCAAGACAATTCAATGGAGCAACTTGAAGTATTACAAAAGTGAATGTCAGGAGTTCAGTTTCAGTTAATTTACAGTATGCATGTATCTAATTATCTATTATAATATCTAATATACACATATATACAGTATATATGGATGCGTGTTAATATGATGTATAAAACAGAGTTAATTAATTCATAATTCATTCAACTTTTTTTGAATTGTTCTTTTTTTTTGTTTTGTATTACTCTTTAAAAAGCAACAGCTTCTAACTGTATGGTGTAATAATCTAATAATTAACTTTTAGTCACCTCTTGCATTAAAATAGATTTAAATCAGATTTGCATTTAAATATTAAGCATATACTGTAACAGAAAGAAAACAAAGTCATTTGTACAGTAACTTCATGGAACAAAATAGCACACTGAGTGGTTAGATATGTGCCTTTTTTCAAAAGCAGATATTGGTTGATTATAACAAACTACTTTCTCTAAATGATATAATGAATGAATAAATCACACACATATTTTAGTGCGTGTAAAAGAAAATACGGATATATTGACATAAAACATGTTAGGTCAAATTAAACAGACGTGATGCAATTTCACATGCGGAAATCAATTTTTACTCCTGACTCTAGTTTATGTTTTTTTTTTTTATTTATTTGAATTATATTAAAAGAGCATAAATACATTTTTATCATAGCCACTTCTTAGTTCTTCTCTGATAACTACTTGTTCATGCTGATTTCAAACAATGCTTTGCGAGTCTCTTGTATTTAATAGAGCAAAAGGCTGTGTACCCTCAAGGTAAATTTACTATCTCAAAAAAAAAAAAAAAAAAGCAAGAAAAAGGGGGGAAGCTTTGTGGGGCAAGTCTAACATTTTAACATCTCTGTGTTTCATCTAAATCACTGACAACAAAATAGCCTCAAGCGTGATTCTCTCTCTCTCTCTCTCTCCCTCAAAGTTAACTATGACATCTGGCATGGGCTCTGAACACCATGACAACAGACACCAGACTACAGACATCACGGCAGCGTACAACTGTAGTGCAAGAAAGGAGACAGTGAGGAAGAGAGGGGGGGAGATACACAGCTTGTTAATGGGGGAGAATGCAATGTAAAGAGATCAGTAATTACCATTATTTAAACAACTCCCAATAACAAGTGGATTATGTAGAGCCTAGCTATTGTGAAGACGAGCGTCGCTCTAATGTTTCTGATGCAAATCCTTTTTTTTTTTTTTTGGAGTTTCAAAATCTAAGAAGAACCATTGTCTTGACAAGGAACATATGCCGGTGATGGTACAGTAAAATACATAATTTGTGCTAAGCTAATAAGTGAGGACACACACTTGTTATACGGTGAATATTTGTATGCATTATTCATTTAAGCATAAAGGATCCAGAGGAGATGGTACATGAGCCCCTCTGTGTGCCCTGGGGCTATTGTCATGGTGGGCATAATGGGAGGGGATTGTAGTGCAAATGTTGTCATCTGTATATCCTAATGCTGCAATTTAGGATGGAACTCTATGCGAATCAAATGATGTGCAGATGAAGACCGGAGGAGAGGGATGACAGAGTGACAGAAAGAGAGAGAGAAAGGAGGGAGTCTTGTCTTTGGTGAAGTGAGGAACACTGTGGCAGGTAATACTCTGGACACTGCCACTCACTTTCCCAATCAGGCGGAAATTATAATTTTAATAGACATTCAATTAGATTCATTATTTCACATTTCTTCCTTGTGTCGGTCAAGACCCCTCTCCATTCAGATTTATCTCTGGAACACATTTTTGCTCAGGCAAAAACGATGGATTGACAATGCACGGGAAGAGTGAAGTCAATTTTGCTTGATGTCACTGACGGCTTAGCATGTAATTACTGTCACACATGCACAATGGCAGTACTTAGAGAAGTGCAAGGAAAATCAATTTAGTTTTTCAGGACTGCAACTTAAGTATAAGTACACAACTTTATTTGAAAGAGTAAGAGTGGAGGTTGTTTAAATGTGAATAATACATATAAATATATGTGGTTGTTCTGGAGGTTCTTTCTCTCTTTCTCTTAAAGGTCTGGGATGGATTGTCCAGCAGCACCCTCTTGTGGAAGCTAAGTAAACTGCAGCCTGTGTTCAGCACTGCAGCCTCTCTGCTCCCTTCTCCTCTCTCTGCATCCTGCATGCGGCACTCCTCCTTCCCTCCAGCCTCTTCCTGTCGGAGACGCCCAGCCACTTCCCCTTTCTCTCGCGTTTGCGCCTCCGTCTGTATTTCTTGCTCGGGCCTGCCGTGATCTCCGTGACCTCTTAGTCAAATATTTAGATGGTCGATTTCAACCCCTTTAAGGAACTGCCTCGCAACCCTCTCGCCATAAAGAAATCGATGGGATGAGTTCAAATGCCAATGGAAATGTTCAAACATAAACAGGTTCATTGGGAGGCTATTGGGTGGAGTGTTGGCAGAGGTAGGAGTGTTGGTAGAAGGAGGTGGGGGTGGTTGGCGGCAAAAGGGGGTGGGGGGGTCTGATGCAAATGTATGCACAGCCATAGAGCAGCTATGCATATGCATATGGGTAGAGAGAGGGATTACACAGAGGGATGAGCAGAGATACCGAGAGGGTTTAAAAAGAGGGCAAACGCTCGGGACACAATGAGGCGGGGCGGGGCATTTATGTTTACCAACGAAGGAGAGGAGACGAGAGGAATGTATTTGGTACATCATGGCGAAAATGGGCTTCGCCTCTTGTGCTAAACAGAGTGACCTCTAGTCGGGGCCTTGGGGGAAGAGGGTATGGAGGGGGTAGAGTAGTTAGAGCAGCCTACTCTCGCTGTTCCCTTCAGGGAGCGACACTGCACCAAATAGCATGGACAAACCAGGGCATTAATATCCTCACACTAACCCCCTGACAATACCCCATTATGTATGTACGCCTCTGTGCATTACACACCTTGAACTAGAAACAATCGCGCCCTTTTTCTTTCTTTCCCCTTAGCACTTGAACCGCTGCCAAGAAATGCAGCGAGCAAATTTTATTATATATTTTTTATTTCATAGGCAAAAAAGGGGCTGTGCAGAAGCACACACACAAATACACACACACACACACACACACACACACTGCTGAACACCTTCACTGTGTTCTTTACATAATCAGTTACCTTGTGACACCTACCTTTGCTGCAAATGACTGTTTGCCTTTTATTCTGCTCTGTGTTTTCTCTCTATCTCTCCCTTCCAGCCATGTGTATCATCTATAATTACAATTCACACTGATTCCAGCCCGCCATGCTAAAACCCAGCCTACAGTATAAAATAAGAAAGCAGCTTGTAAGGTGCAAAGGGGGAACATGACAACCAAGACGCGAGGGAGGGGGGTAAAGAGGGAAGAAAAAAAAAAATCTAAACACAAGCTCTGGCCGTGGGGTAACAGCATCAGCACAGCATTATGATGTTTCTAAATGGGGAGCGTGTCTCGTGACACGGGTCCCTGTCCAGATATCGATTGCTCCTGTGGCTGCAACACTAACAGCAGTGGAGAGCCATTGAACTTTAAAGCAAATAGTCCTTCTCCCCCGCTCAGCGTCCTCTCACAGGCGATCAATACAGGTCGGCCCAGCACGGCTAACACCTCTATCTGGAATAATGGCCTTCCCCCTATAGTTACTGACCAGGAAGAGATACAGACAGGCTGGAACTAGCTGGGAAAGGGGATTCAACAATGAAGAAAAAATATGTACAGAGGATAAGGGTCAAACATCCACGTTACTTATTTCAAATAATAATACAACAGTTAAGTTAGAACAATATAAACCCAGTTATACCGGCTAAACGAAGATGGAGACAAGCAACCTATCGGGTAATACTTAAATAGTACGTGTTAAATGATGACAGCAATTTATCTATAAATGTCGAGATATTAAATTAAAATTAAAATAACTAGAATTTTTGTATTATACAGATTAACAGCAAGCACTGAGGAAATATGATATTTCACGAGCAGCTCACACAGCAGTAAAACCACTAGTGCTTGGACACTCCCTGCATATTGTCCTTTAAGAGTCGTCCATTTACTTCCATGCTTAATAGGTAGAGGTGGGTTGGGCGTCTGTTTGATCCCCATTAGCCCCGTATTAGCCACTGTGACCCTAATGTTCCCCACTCCATTACTCCGCTGCACGGAGAGAAGTGGTGATGATGGCCCTGAGAAGAGAGGAAGGCCGAGGGGTTCAGCATGGCTGGGCAGAGATCAAGTGTGAACGGGGAGGAACGCCCATCGCCCATTCTGGATCACCCCGGAACCTCTCGGGACCCCCAAAGGGTTACACCCTGTATTCACCTCAGCCCTGTCCGACACTCCGCAAAACATGATATGAACTACCCTCATCATGTACAACACATGTTAGCATAATAGAGTTGTCGTTGTGTTTGTATGTACTATTCAAAATGTTCTTATATCACAAAGAAATTGTCATTGTGAATTCCGTCAGCAAATAAGCACTGTGGATTTGTTCACGGTAAGTACAAAAAATAAATTTAGGTTTTTGTTTTTTTAAAATACCGTTTTTATGAGCCAGATAATACCATAGAAAATCCATTATTTTCTGGGTGTCACCCAATCACCATACTGGGATATTTTTTTAAATGAAGTGCTGTTGGACCAGAAACAGGCTGTGCAAAGGTTTCTCCATCATAGTCTTTCTGTTTAAGGGTATTACTGTAAAACAGGCAACTGGATAATAGCAGCGTTCAAAGCAATATGCAAAAAGAATGCAGTTTTTCCAGCTGAAATCATCTGATCCCTTCCGTGCCTGAATCAGCTTCAGCTGTAAGCCAGATCGCTGAGGAGGAACACAAAGGGGAAAAGCAAATGAAAGAGAGAGAAGACAGAGACTGGGAAAAAAAAGAGAAATTCGAGAGAATGCAGCGCAGTGCAAAGTGTTTAAAGATGGCTGATGTCAGGAGTCAGAGGAAGACGGTTCTTGGCATCAGGAGTTAGGAGTGTAGCAAATCATGTGGCCGAGGCAGAGGCCAGTCTGAACATGGAATGTGACAGAAGCCTCAAATATGGCGGCGCTGGAACTCAAAAATCTCTTGGCTCGTGGATTTCTGCAGCAGCAAGCTACTGTGTAGGGAAGTGCTGACTGCTGACTGCAGAAATCTCACTTCTCACCGAGGATCAGAAGGAGATCCATCGTGACAAAAAGGCCTCTCATTAAAGGCTCAGGCACACTGTGACCAAGATTACAGCAAACTTGTTTGTTAGCAAGTGTATGCATTCATCTAGGCATGCAAGGCAAGAGGCCCGGGCAAACGCTGCATAGCATTGCGCTGTATAAAGTACAATACACCATATTCATAGTTTCCAGAATGTCAGCAGCACACACAGGGCTCACATTGCCCCAGAGCATAAAAAGTCAGATTGAGTGATGTGTCACCCACAAAAATGAAGAGCATATTTGAATTTCAAAAGGATAGCTCCAAAAGGTTCAGCCTTCCCAGTTCTTAATTGTGTCTTAACTGCTCTAGCCTCTTTTAATGGGCAGAGGTGGGCTGGTCCTCTATCTGAACTCCATTAGCCCAGTATTAGCCATAGTGACCGTAATGGTCCCCACTTCATTACTCTGTCGCCGGGAGAGACGAGATGATGGCCTGGAGAGGAGATGAAGGCCGGGGGGGTTCAGCATGGCTGGGCAGAGCTCAAGTGTGAACGGAGGAAACGCCCATTTGCCCATTCTACAAGTCCCAAAGTCCGTCTGAGACCCAAAGACGGGTACCAGCCTGCATTCAATGCGGCCCCCTAGCCCGACACAGATCCCTCACACAAAAGGATCAGCAGTTATGAATAACTCTTTTGCTAGTAACCACTCCCCTCTCACGCATCAGGGAATTTCAACGGGAAATGAATGGCTCACGCTAACAGATAGCACTAAAGCTACAACAGTGATCCCTTAATATTTATGTATTTACATGCATTCACAGAGAAAGTTTTCAAAGGATGTGTACCTAAAGACTCCAACATGTGCTCGGTACCCTACAGGTTCTGTTGCTGACCCGTCCCCTCCTGTTTTTCTAGTAATTCCCAAAGTTATTAGGTCCAATTGCACTAATTGCTACGAGGAGTGGCCATAGGGCATCTGTAACAGGCTGCTTTTGACAGCAGTGAATTGTGCGTGTGTGAAGTCAGAAACAAGTGGCACTGTCCTACAGTTGAACCCAGGAACTGTTCTTACACATGTCTCACCTTTCATCCCATGACCCCATTATTTCTCCTTCCATAGAAACATCACCAAACAGAGTATGTTTGATTGCCCCGGCCCTCCGATCTCTCTCCCTCTCATAATGTTATCTTAAGAAATGTGGAAACGATTGAACCGCCATTTGATTTTGGCGGCCGAAATGACTACCACATTGGCGTCCTCCATGAATTTGTGTGTATGTGTGTGCGTGTGTGTGTATGAGAGAGAGAGGAGTTCCCCCCGGAGATTCCACTGAGATTCCTGGGGTTGTGTGATCCAGTTCCTCTCATCATGGCAAATTGACCATGTGCACTTGACGGCCAGCTGAGTAATCTCCCGACACGTCGGATTTAACACACCGCTCCGCAATCACAGAAAGAAAAATAACTTTGGGGAAGAAAAGTCATAAATAACCAGGCGGAGAGGGAGCTTCACTCTCTACTTGCCCTCTGAACCGGGTTGAGAAAACAGTCAATAAGAGAGGAGCCACATGATTTCACCGGAGTTATGTGGATGCAATCATTAGGAGAGCCATTATGTGCCCCGGAGTGTGATACTAACCTTGAATGCTGAAAATAGTCAATAGAAAAGACTTGTTATTTTTGGTTATAAAGGCTATGGGGAGCATTTAAGGTCTGACGGGGGTTTTGTTATTGATAAATAATCTGACGAAAGATCAAATCAACAACAGTATATAACTGAGGCATATTCATGCCATTTCAAATACAGTATATACTATATGGAAACAAGCAAAAACAACTGTGCTACAGAAAGATTCAATTGGGGAACTAATGACAAAAATTCCATAATAACCTTTCAGCATATTGTAATTCAAGTGTTCTGAAAGATAACTAGACTTCTGCACCTCCTCATGGCTCTGTTTTCAGGCTTTAAAAAATTTAGTCCGTGATGGGAGACTTTGGCCGATCACAAGTCATTTCAGAGAGAGAGCGTTCCTATTGGCTGTTCGTTCAACGGAGGCAGCTGTCAATCACTCGCGAACTCCGATCAAACGGTCAAACTAGGCAGCGCTGATCAAATATGAATTAAAATGATGTTACTGTAATCATATTGCTCGCCTCAAATGTTTTCAGAAACATCTTGTAGTGTACTGTTTAGCTGTAAAATTAGAAAGTTTGCTCCGGCTGGTGGGCGGGGCTTGGTATTTCCTCAACTGATCTCAAAATGTCTGCCTGGTCACAAACTTTCTCATTTGACAACTAAACAGTACACTACAGTGAAATAGGCATTACAATAACAGAATATTGATTCATATTTGATCAGCGCTGCCTAGTTTGACCGTTTGATCGGAGTCCACGTGTGATTGACAGCTGCTCAGAGACGACAGGCTCCAGCTCGGCTCTGATTGGTTGTTTTCCTCCGGTCTGTGAAAACTTGGAGATGTCAATAGGAGCACCGGAGGACATCTGAGGACACAGAGGCACATGATTTTTTTCAGATTACCCTTCTCACGCAGTACTGTCAGGATACAGTGACCGTTTTATAATAATAACTTTTTTTTTTAATCATATATTTGCTCCAATCCTACCCACTGCTGCTTTAACTGTTGCCACACCAATGTCACTTGCTAAATGAAACTGTAAAAAGACAGAGAGTGGGAGTAAGAGAGACCACGCGAGCGTCAAGAAAATACAGAATGAAAAAGACAGAGAAGAAAGACAGGCATAGCCAGAGAATGTCATTCCTCATTGACGGTGTGAGCAGGAAGTGGTTTGGAGCCAGGGGGATGTAGGCCATGTTCTTTAGAAGGGAGGATTACGCTTGGCTCTTGTATGACAGCGGACTTTTCATCACACAGCCACACTGAGCCACCACCGGCCTCCCAAATCTGTCACCAGACTCCATCAGAAGTGGCCCTTCAAATTGAAAAAGTCTGCTGCCATCAGAGGAGTGTAACGGGTGATAGGTAGGATTGAGGTTGAAAATGTGTGCAGCCACAGACCTGTCTGAGAGCGCATTTGTCTGTGTGTAACAGTGTGTACTCAGAAGAGAGGTTGGGAGGAACAGAGAGGTGGGGAGGGAGGGAGAGAGGGAAGGAGGGAGGGCAGTTGAAGGGTTTAGGGGAAAAAATGTGGTCATCAATTGCTGGCAGCAGATCCAGGGAGAAGATTATTGGACGGTAACCCAGCGGCAGATGTCTGATGAGTGTCTATTAACCTGCTTCCTACATCTCGTACGCCGTGTCGCTGATGAATTCAGACCAGGAGGCCTTGTCCCGCCCAATAGGAGGGGTCGGTAATCCCTCTCCAGGAAATAGCTGCCAGAGACCTCAGGACCTGATTGGCTGTGTCTGTGCTGCTCTGGCACAGCTAACCAGAGAGGGATGCTATTGAGGAGATATGAGTCAACCCCTGCTGCTTCTTGTCCGTTGCTTCACTATCATCACATCACTCTGCTCCTTTCTTTCCTGTTTTTTTGTTTCCCTTCTCCTTCTGTCTCGTTCCTGTGTTTACATACATCCATCCACCCACTTACACTCCTTCGAATATCTCGGTAGATTCCTCCCATCCTCGCTTTACACCAGTCGACCTGAAAGACTAGAATAAGATGACAGACCAAACAGGCCTGGTCTTGTCTTGGCCGCACGGAGAAACTCAGAGGGGCATTAGCTCGCTGACACAACAGCTGGAGGTACAACGTTCCTGTGACAAACTACAATCACCAGGGTCTTGGCCCTGGTGACTGAAGCCCATATATGAGGTCTGGATATGGGGTTACTTGACTGGGGTATGGCACAGTCCCTCTCCCTAGTTGCCGCTGGTTCAGGTCCAACAAATTACTACACGGACATGGCAGAGCCTCTCCCACCTGCTCCCCACCAGACTCCTACATGGATGTGCCCATAGTCGAGATTGTCTGGGAACATATTCTCTAGGAAAGGGTCTCCCATCACTATTCAAAACATATTTGGATAGGCAGCATCCTTTAGGCCAATGGAGTTTATTTTGGCTACAGTTATCATTACTGTCTGTAAAAATATACCAAAAGAAGAGTTGATAGGTGATGAGATATCAACTGACACGTTTCCTCTAAACCTTTTTTGGTCCCTTTGGTGTGTTTGTAAAAGAAACCATGTCCCAAACGGCTTGATGATGTACACTTTTGGTATCATCTGCCAACAATTCCTTTTTCTGTCATCGCCTTTTGGACTTTTGCTCCCCTCCCCTTTTTCTCTGTGCAGAACAAAACAAAGGCAGTTCTGGAGGGAGGCCATCTGAAATAAAAATCATCTCCACCCAACCATCTAAGCATGCCAGTTAGTTCCCATTAAACCTGTTTAACTAGCGGCCCACTAAGCATGGCCCAGGACAACACGGCTGGCTTGAGGCAATGTGGAGGGCAGAAGGAGGGAATAAGGGGAGCGAGAGCTCAGGGTCTGTGCTCCACATCTGTTCCTGTATTAAAGGCATATGGGCCGGGCCGGGCCAACCGCTCATGAGCATGCACGGACCCCCGTCCTGAGCCCAATCAGTGTTGATGGGGGTGATGTAATGGACCTGCTTTGGCCTCCCTTGTCCTCTCAAGCACAGTGCAACCGCACAATCCAGCATAGTAGGCCTGACAACATGCCAGCTCGCTGTCAACACCTGCCCCTCAAACACTGGTGGGATGAAGGGACACATGCAGGGGGAGTGAAGGGATGGAGAGGGGGATGGACTGAGGTAGCAAGAGGAAGGGAGGAGGGATGAAAAGGTGGCCTGTAGGAGCACTGGAGTCACAGAAGGCTGAGGAGAAAAAAGGCATAAATGGAGCAGAAAGGGAGAGAATAAAAGAAGCTGTTTTAGAGACCCCTGCAACACTTCCAGAAATAACCACATGCCAGCCTGCTCCTCTTGATATCAAACATACTTGACAAATATAATTTTAATGTAGCTGTGTTGTTGTGTGGCAAAGCACTCAGTGTTGCTCAATTAAAAAAAAGGTTTTATTACATTTTAGTTTAGATTTTAAAAGAGCTGTTAAAGGTGCTAAATGCGAAATTGGGAGCATTTCTATTGCCTCTGCACGGCTCTCAACATGGCGATGGTTGAGCCGGAAGCTCGCAGTTAACGGTGCTAACACGGCAACAGTGCTGATAGAGCTAACAGTGATTTCCTGAGGGTGGAACCGGAGGGTCGGGACGGCCGTGAGTTAGCAATGGTTGCATGCACGAACATCCACTAAAGGCATGTGCGGCCAGCCTGGCTATGTCAATAAAGCATGCAGGATTACAACACACCCAGAGGGAGAGTGACTTCATTTCACTGCTCAGGTAGACACAACTCCTCTATATCTTTACATAGCAAATAGTTGTTTGTTACTATATTAATGCTCTGGAGCACCTTTAAGTCAGCAATAATTATCCCTAATCTAATACATCAACTTCTATAACACTACACTATCTACGCAGAGTTTACTACCAGACTCCATGCAACTTGTGTTTTTCTTACAGTATGTAAGGCCAGACAGAGAAGGGGAGACACAGAACAGAGTGTGGTGTGTGTTTTCTGTGTGTAAATGTATCCGTGGCTGCATGGTAATCCGGAAGAGGCCTGCTGCTCTAACCTCCCTCTGTCAGAAAATTAGGAGCCTGTGGAACATGTCCCTTCCACATTTATCAGTGACACCGCCATGCCTGGACCCACACAATTGTGTTTTCATCTGCCCCCACAAACGGCCATTCATCTTGGCAGCGGTGTAATGGAGGAGAAGTTAAGGGAAGTGAACAGGATCAAGGGATCCTACGCTTTGGTGGACAGGTATGGCGATGAGGAAAGGGTGGCCTGGATGCCTGACTTGGTTGACTGAGTGTCATCTCGGGGTAGGGGCTTGTGTGCAGCCTGGCTTCTCAGAAGGATACGGTATAGTCACTCTGTGGTGACCCAGGAGCTTGTCACAGGGGATGTAATGAGGTCAGATTACAGGCTAGTCCACAGACTGGCTGCAAAAGGTTGGCCCATAATCCCACAGTCATTAAAGGAATGCTTTGTTAAAAGTGGATGGAAGAGAGGAAAAAAAAGAGATGGAGAGAATGAAAAAGAGGGGGGGAATATAAGAGGTGTGTGGGGGAACTCAATAACACTTGATTCGATATGAAAAGCCTCTTGTTGCCACCCAAGAGAAGCCCAGCTAGGAAGGATGTGAGGGAAGCCAGCCGAGAGACTCCTACAACCAGGAAACAAGACATGCCTTGTTCCGGGTTTAAGGAGCAAACAGATTAAGATGAATTGATGCAAGCTTAGTGACTTTGGAGAATGGGGGAGAAAAAACGCCCACAGATCAATAAGGCTTAGGAAGCAAGCAACCAAAGACAGAATCTCCACTCACATTCAGGGGGATAACACTCAATGAAGGAAAGGGTCTCACATCTCATATATCCCTACTTTGTGTGGTTTGGATTAAAACAAAATAAAAAAAGAGGTTTAGGTGTAGAATAACAGAATTAACAAATCAGAAAAAAATATGATTTAAACAATAAGGTCTTCAGACAAAAATTGCATTTTAAATGACATTTTACAGCGTGCTGGAGATCAGAAAAATGATTTCTGAAAGTATGCAAGGCGTAGTACATTTTAAAACAGGAACAATGAAGCAAGGTTTCACAGTTCATACGGGCCTTTCATATAAATATTTGCATATTTTTTTAGAATTTACATTTCTGGGGTTTGAAAATGTAAGCGCCTGTACTAACTGTGTGCACTAAAACACACAAGGGGTTTAAAATAAAGCATATGCAGATCACACCAAAAGTCCTTATTGCTAGCAAGCTAACATACATCCAGTGTCCCACAGTGCACTGTGACAGATCCGTGCCTAAGCCGGCCTGGCGGGGCCTGCGCCCTGATGTTTGCAGAGATCAGAGAGAATCATCTGGGTTAACATGGTAATTATACGGCAAAGCCCTGCTATCTCAGGCTGGATCTGATACTGTTTTTCTCCTCTCTACCCGGAGATCTCAGGCCTCCAGTCAGGAGGAGCGACAGCCGTCTTCCAGAGCTAATCCCTCAAGAGGTGTTCCACCACTGTCAATTTAATGAAAATGCATTTTTATGTTAAAAAAAAAAAAAAACGTGCATCCAAACTTGGTCTTACCCCCCTATATGGTCCCATCTACTGTGTCAATATTGACAGACTTGAGTGAATGTCAAAAATCCCTTCCTTTGTCCTGAATTAATAGATGTATTAATAGTGAAGTTTATTGTTTATAATTGATTGAATTAGATGTCAAATTAAAGTTACACTGCATACACTGGTATGAGTCTGAAAAATGCACGCCTTGTGTTCGTTTCTAACTGTAAAGTTATGCATGTTCCTTCTTTTCACTCTGACCTGCTAGCCAAACTATTACGAGAATACCTGAAACCCTGCATGTAGAATACCACAGTGCTCGGTGACCTCAACATCTGTTGAAACTGACCCCCATGGGTGCTCCTGATCCTAGGTCAGGCGACTTGGACCGACCCCAGTATGCTGACTGAGTTACGATTAAAAAAAAAAAAGAAAGAGATGAGCTGACCCCTTGCTAGTGAGACCGTTGTCTGATGCAATTATGAAAAGGGCACCCAGAATAACATTTAGCTGCTTTACATAACAGGGTGAAGTATGAGAACAATGTCAAGTTGTTTTGTGGAAGTAGAAGATTTTAAATAAAATATAGAAGCTGACCTTTGACAGCACTGAAATTAATATTTTCTTTGCCTCTCATATGGTGTTGAAAACACAGCCTACTACAATCAATTTCAATGTGGAAAAAAATAATATGAAATAATATTGCTTGACCTATAAAACAAAGAGTGATCAAATATAACAATATTATCGATGCATTAATCACAGTTTCAGCTAACCAAAAACCTGCGTGGGAGGGGAAGGAGCGTTGTATGGCTATGACTGTTATATTTCCCAGTATGTTTGTTTATGTTTTTCTGTATTTATTGTATTGTGTATTGTTTGTGACCGCAGGTGTGCCCTTTAACCCCAAAGTCATTAGCCTTTGCAGTCTGGGTCTCTAAACTGCACCATGCTGGTGCAAAACACGTACAGAGAGCGGGAGAGACAGAGAGAGAGAGAGCGGGAAGGAGAAGAAGGCTCCAGGGCCAATTATGGCCCCGAGAAAACAAAGGGCTATATTTCAATGATTCCTCCAGCTGTGCTGTTTATGAGCTGTGTGCTTAGTCTCTCTGTGACCTTCACCTCCGCACTTGCCCTCTCTGAGGGAAAACAAGCTAAAATGGCCCGATGCTCAATCTTTCATTTCCCCTTGTTTTTACACTTTTTTTTTCTTCCGTAGGTTGCTGAAAACACATTGTTTATTTGATTCAGGGTTCTGTTAATATTTGTTATTTCACAGTTTTTCATGGCGTAGCACTTTTACTACCACCTCGACATCCTATTGTGCCATGTATGAAATAGCCTTAGATATAAAAGCAAAAAAAAATATGGACTAATCTAAGGCTTAATGGCAAGGTGTGTGTCATATGTAACCTTTATAACTTTGCTTTTCAGTCAGTCCCCCCTCCCAACACACATACACACACGTGCACACCCATTACGGACCTCATAAGCAGGGTCTGGGTATCAGTCACCGTGGCCCTTTGACAGGTCTAACCTTCCCAAGCGGCAAAATACACCATCTTCACTGCAGTCCTATTGACCAAAGCAATAAGCCATTCTATATGGTGTATTAAAGTCATTTTCCACATGCTACCTCAGCACGATCCATTGTTCATGCAAGCTCCTGCTGACCATGAAGAAGAAGGGAAAAGGAAAGGGGGGTGGGAAACCATCCCCTGTGCTCCCAGACCAAATTGCAACACTTTGGTTTACATCATTTAAGGAATGAGTCCTCTGCCGGAAATGTTTTTTTCCTTTCCTGGCTTAAAAGGTGCAGTCATTATCACGGTCACTCATGTGGCAATTTTGGGACTGTTAAAGGGAGACAAGAGGTCCCAGAAAACGGCTCCACACTTGGAGGCATATGTCCCGACAACCCTGAGAGCATGTTCCATTTATGTTCTCAATCCAGTCTCCCATTTCATTCCCCTAAAATTTGCAAGCAAAAAAAGGGGATAAGGAGGGGCTCTTTTGTTGGCAAGCAGTGGCTGTGTAATATGTTGAGGCCATCTGCGTAGTCCGGTGGCTGCTCTCCCCTGCTCCCTGTGTCAGAGGTGGTGTTGGAACCGCTGTGTACCTCGCCCTGGCCTCTGCTGAAATCAGCTCCAGTCCGGGACCATGTGACAAATGATTCCAATCTAGGCTGAGCGCCCTTGACTTGACCCTGACCGCTGTAGACAATAAGGGCAAGCTCAGTCACTGGAAAAGATGTTCTGCGCTAATAAACCCGAGTGCGGACCAGGGGTAGCAGCGAGCGGAGGCACGGCTAAGGGGAGGGAGGAGGGTGGACAGGGAGCGAGGGAGGGAGGAGGGGGAGAGTTCAGGTTCTGACCTCTCAGGTGCAGGTTGATAATGAGTCTCCCTGTTTGCTCTGTGAAAATGACCTCAGAGAGATGAAAGGATCCAGAGCACAACAAAGAGCCCCATTCTCTGCTCCTCTGAAATGGGATCATTCTTGAGGATTGGCTTATGAATGCACTTTCTATTTCATTGCTTTTAAAGGGCACTTAAGCCAAAATACAAACATGTAAAAGTAGTCGGGCAAGATGCTGCCGCCGCACAGCCACCGAAAACCAAGCGCACCTCCTCCTCAGACCCCACACATGCAAACAAAACAGCCAAACGCACACATAAAAGCAGACGCTCGCTTGCACACACACGCATGCAAGCAAGCGCAAACACATAAACACACACACCGACAATATCCCAAATCCTGCTTGTGCCTCCCCTTGTCTCCTTAATAAACCCTATAAAATGAGTGTGCTCTTGCCAAGCTCGGTGCCGTAAACATGCCACTCCAGAAAGGTTCTGGGCATCCCGCTAGTTATGCTAATGAAACCCCCACCCTCCTCCTGTTTTTCACTCTCTCTTATCCTGCTGGCACAGCCTTCAGTCTTCCGCAGTACACCACTCCATTGTCATCCCCTGCCCCTGTTCTGCTGGCATCAGACTAGATAATACACAGCAAAACGAAGATCCAAGAACCCTTGTAAAAAAAAAAACATGGCAAGAAAATAATATGGTTATTATTTCTTTGAACTCAAAACCAGGCCATTGTTCTTCATTTTTTGCGCCCCAATTTGTAGCAAAATATGGTACAAAATATGATTATCTTAACAACGTGCATGCATGGACGGCTAATTATAACGATATAAACAACGTCTCCAATGTAAACGGTAGGAGAGACACACAAGGGGAGGTCATAATATATCGAGCAAAAATAACCCTCACTTCTGTCCGTGGAGCTTTGAGTAGACAAAGTTGTTCGCGGCCAGGAAGTAGAGGCAGGACTTCTTGTAGTGCCGATTCTGGCATAACGGAGAGTATCAGCAGGTTCTTTGTCATGGGGACTTTGAGGAACTTAGTGTTGAGGGGGGAAAGTGCTGGGCACGACAGGAACCACTGAAGTCTGCTGAACTCTGCTGAGTGTCAATGTGGCAGCCAGGATTATACCCTCCCTCTTTTGGCTCCAAAATACAAAACCCACTTGACAGTGCAGCCCAAAGTTTTGTTTGTGTGAATCTAAGTGTGAGTAGGTGTGGGAGAAGGCACATTTGTGTGTCTGTTCACATGTGTGTGTGTGTGCGCTCAAGGCCCTGTGTGTGCATGTGGCTTTCTCAGAGTTGTTCGGTAAGCCAGGCCTCTGACGTGGATTTGTGGCTTGACTGCAGAGGAGTTTATCACAGATAATTACGTAAGAATGTGCTGGAAAAGGAACAAACCACGGACAGTCTGGGCTGGCAGATGCTGAGCCTCGGCCTACACAGTGCCCCGTGCTCCCTGCACTCCAGCCTCACACACACACTCCGGCCCCCACCGGGCCTCTCTAAGCTTGAAAGGGCAGCAGAGAAAACACTGAAACACTGGAGAGCCCAAATCAGCTTCTCTTTCATTGCTCACCCTACAGCCCCCTTACCACTCTTTCATCCACCGTACATTCAACACAACACAGGTTACTGCATATACAAGTAGTAAAAGTTTGATTTTTTTATAGTCTCTTGTTAAAAATTAGTTACTTTAAATATGAGAAATATAAATTATTTTAGATTCACAATCCTGAAAATCAGTAGATCATAAGGGTAGTAATCACCAGAAGCCCCACGATATGATATCATCCCGATACTTAAGTCACAATACAATCTTATCGTGATTTTAAACATTTTGCGATATGCTGAGTATTGCGATAAGATATATTATGATATATTGTGATTTTTTTTTTACCTTTTTTCAACTCACTCTTTTTGCAAATTATGCAGTTTGACAAAATGTGTTTTATCTAATAAGATACAGATACACTCTGTTCATCTCAGAGTTTTTATTCTCATATCTTGAGGTCAGAGGTCAAGGGACCCCTTTAAAAAATGGCCATGCCAGTTTTTCCTCACCAAAATTTTGTGTAACTTTGGAGCATTATTTAGCGTTCGGTTTGATAAAAGGTTAATAGTTTATATAATTAAAGATCGATACTTGACGTCCGTGTATTGATACAGTACCGCCACACAAAATATTGCGATACTATGCTGTATTGATTTTTTTTTTCCACCCCTATTAGATCATATGGAATTATTAGTTATAAACATTAATCCATAAAAAAAAAAAAAAAAAAAAATACTGATATATTGACCTTATATCAACATTGTGTGAAAAGCTTGTAAATCTTACATATTAAACTTCTTATCTACAAAAAAACAATGTGATTTTTTTTTGTCAACTGATACTGCTGTGATGCGGATGAAACATAAACAGTGATGTGCCAGATGGGGAACAAACTATATAAGAATTGTGGGGATGGTGAGCATAAACCTACATAGTGTGGGGAATGTGATATGACAGCAAAATCTTTTTACAGGTAAGGCCACTGCAGAGAGTCATCTTAAAGTGTTGACATGTCTGCTGCTCACTTGCTAGAATAATAAAAACACTCTTCTCCAACAGTACAATAGAGGAAGAAAGAGGTGCGGTACGACCGTAAACACACGATTGAACAATCTGTCACTACGATAAAAAGCACAAGATAAACTCAGTTTTGTTGTAGGGCACACTTACCCATACATAAAGACTACCACCACCACTAAATTCACTCCCGGGGATGTGCGCACTACAGCGGCAGCTATAGGAAGCAGTTGTGGGTTTAATGGTTTATTCTGTATTATGAAGGAAACCAAGAGAGCCCAGGGACCATTGAGACGCCTTTTGCCAGGTTCCGTCTCTTCTACTCCGCCATTAGATGGAAATGATTTCAGATCACTGCCTAGCAGCCCCTGAATCGAATGAGTGACCCCAAGGTGAACATGGTACTATATAGCCCTATTGCAGGCTCATTCAGCCATTCATCCACTGTAGACATCATTACTTCCATATTTTACAGGTGTCAAAAGTGATATGGCTATACTGTGTGTGTGTGTGTGTGTGTGTGTGTGTGTGTGTGTGTGTGTGTGTGTGTGTGTGAGAGAGAGAGAGAGAGCAAGATTGTGAGGCAGAGAGGAACGAGGGAGATGAGCTGTAAAACGAGGCAATTTCTCATCTGAAAACTGGTATCAGTTATCTTTTTAATTCATATATTGTCCTTATATTTATTTGTATGGTGGAGTGCTATAAAAACACTGGTACATATGCATGGCTGCAGAGGCTCCCCATACTCTGTTATTAAAGAGGAACTTTACTTTGAGTTAGTATTTACACATACAGTCACTTAATTACACTATCAATTGATCCTGGTCCCATTCTATAGTGTTTATTACCCAAAAATACAGTTATGACAAATTGACAGTTGAGAGTTATTGGACGCTAAAATGCAGCGTCTATGTTTCTCCTGAGCAGAAAAATGGTCACTTTTTGCACACGTTATGGAGGTTGCCTTCAGTATGAGTGTGTGTCTATGTGTGGTGGGAGGGCAGATGGTGTGTGTGTGTGTGTGTGTGTGTGTGTGTGTGTGTGTGTGTGTGTGTGTGTGTGTGTGTGTGTGTGTGTGTAGGTGTATCTATGTGCTGGTGTACTGAATTGGAAATGGAAGTTTATAAGGTCGCTGGCAAAAAGCTCTCCTCTGCCCTCTTAAGATAATGAAAACAGCAAAGTGAGAACTAAAATCTGACCGTTGCAAAACTGAAACCGCACCGAGGTAGGAAGATGGATAACCTTGTGCATCAGCCCACTGAATTCTGGATATCAATGCCTTTTCAATTCACTTACTTTTCGCAATCATCAAGGTCAAAAGGCAATTTCTGCAACCATAGAAATAAATAAAACAGGTTGGCAGCAAATTAAATAGAAAGGGGAACAAAGCCATGCCTCCAGCGAGTAACAGAAAAAAAACAAGGGTAGAAAATCTCACATGAAAGCTAATTTCAGATAACATCAAGCTTTGCCATTTGACTAATTGGAATACACTTCGCTCTTCATACAGAAATGCCATTAGCACTTAAAATATTTTGCGTGAAAGATTTTTGTTGTGCAAAGCATTATTTTCGCCATCCATGACAGCATCCAAAAGCTGTTGATGGGAAATACGGTAGATTAATCCAATTGTTTGTAATAATTACAATACCTTAAAAGAACCCTGATGGTAACAGTTTTATTTCCTTCTGCTGGGATTTCACTTTGTCTACTAAAAGCCCAAATGCCATCCCTAATCCATTACAACACACTTCCAATGTTATATAAATGGCCCGTCTATCTACTTTTAAAACAAGCAACATACATAAGTACATTGGTGTATGTAACTTTATCAAGCATCTTTATGACTGACAATTAGGGCTGGTCATTCTATATTTGGAGTATGTGTACAATAAGTTGATGTTTACATTGTCCCCCTTTACATCTTTTCTGTAGGCTTTTATTTAATATCAAAGGTCAGAATCAATCTTTTCCATTTCACACTGTAATAATGCATGTGTTCATTTAGGATAGTGCATAATACAACGACTCAAAAGCTTTAGATTTGAGAAACTAACAACTCGGCTCCAGTTTCTCACTGATACCACAGTTCAGAGGTCAAAAGGTCAATTGCTTGTCAATTGTTCGTAGGAAGGAAGATTTTATTTTTAAGATCCACAAAAAAACACCTACGGGGTAAAGAAGACTTACAGTAAAGTTTTACACTCATTAACTCAAGGTAGGTAGAGTTCGTGAGCTAGAAACTTGCTGACAACATTACGGCTACTTAATACATAAAATAATAACTAGGCTATCCATAATACAACACACTGAAGTAATAGGCTCACTCTGTAACACAGGAGCCAGCACTCACTCGAATCAAAAGGGAACATCTGCTGTTGTGAATACATAAATGTTTACTGTACAAGTGTAATACAAACACCACTTTTAAAATATGTGTGAATAAATACAATTTTACTCCGGCCAAATATTGTACTTCATTTTGCACAACTTTTTTTTTTTTTTTAGTGTGGATGTACTGTAGCTCAAAGAAACTAAATAAATAAAACCTGATTAAAAATTCAATTCAATTTACAAGAAATTCAAAAAGCATCTCAAAGGAGTATGAAAGCCACGCAATATCATCCAAGGGTTTTTATAGTCTTAATTAGGATCAGTGGACCAATAGTATTTATTTAGCCCACAAATGTAATAATCCAATCATTATAATTACTCTAAAACATAATAATCTAAATTTGATTGTATGATATTCATCAAATTTAAAACTATTTGTGGACTGTAATGCAAAATGTTTTTTTCTTATCTTAGTAAGAATGCTCTGGACCACTCGTAAAATGTTCTCTTATCTAAGAGAAGAGCAGAAATAAGAAAATATTGGTGAACCCGAATGGGTAATAAACAAAATAAGAACAAATTGAGGATACAAACTAATTTTCTCTGCTTGTTTCGAGTGCCGCTGATTCTGCTCTCTCGGTAAATATAAGTATTTTGGGTTTGTTCTGAGAAACCACACAGTATATAAAGTATAAATGCTTTTTGTTCAAGGAGCCAGTGCAGTTTCTCGAAAAATAAAAAGGGGCGAGAACAGTTTATTACTGTTTAGAAGCCTCCTTCGGAGAGCAAAGCGAGCACATAGGAGAAAGAGAGTAATGATATGCTTTAGGTCAATATTTTACACAATGATGCATTTTGGGAGGCACACCTCTACAGGGCATGTGTGAAACAATGGGTGTCATAACTGCCCTGTGCGGCTTATTAATCTTCCCTCGCCCCCTAATCAATCTGTTTCTCCCCTCGCAAACACCGGTTACATTCCTGCGTTAAACGAGAGACCATCTTTCACTGTGGCACAAAAGGGTGGCTCCAGGATGGTGATGTCTCTCTTATACGAGGCAGCCAGGAGTAACAGCACAAAACCACTTCCTCGGGATGTTTTCAAATCAATGACAGCAAGATTAAGCAGGGAAAATGTTAGCTGACGTGTTGTCAAGCTTGTGTAGCAGGGATTCTGAGGACATCAACTTTTTCTTTCCATGGCTGATTAATTGCATATGAATCAGCTAGGATAAGAGAAGTCATTTATTATTAAGAGTTTGGCTTTTTTTTTTTCTTTCTTTAAGCCAAAACAGAAATAATGAGTGATTATGTATTAACTATCTGAATAATAGTTTGCAATGACAAAGTCAGACAGATATCCAAAGCTGTGTGACATCATGGTATGTTTTGTCATTATAGGATTTTATAAGACATGTCCAATGAAACAAATGGTGTCATGCCTACAACTGGGAATCATTTCAGAGGTATGTTGTGAAGTCATACTGTGGTGCTCAGCTAAAATTATTCTATAGATGACAGGAAGGGGAAGTAGCCACTAGTCTTGTTATTCCCCATTGTACAGTCATACTGCAGCAATTATTTAAAATCTTTGATTATCCTCAGAGAGGCGATGCAATCATGGCTGAAAATCAATTTCAGGGACATCAGGAAAAATCAAAAAGCTTGCACAGTGCCAACAGGGCCAAGGGCTTGTGCGAGAGAAGAGAAGGGATTTTTTTCTCATCATCGTTTCGGTTTTCCCTTTGCTAAGGGTAATCAGCCAGCAACACCAGAGAGCTCGCTGTTAGTCAGAGCCAGATCCTGATCCTGTTCAGAGCTGCTAGTGATGTGGAGCCAGGTAGCATCCAATTAGTGCTTAGTGTAACTTAATGCAAAGTGCTGGCACTCAGCTCACCGCATCCAACTAGTTGTCATAGAATTTCCACGCTTCTGCTGTCAAATTCATGAACATTTGCTGATTTGCTTTGCCTTCTCAAGGCACCATGAAGTTGAAATGAGACATTTCCATCAATGCCGCGCCGTGTATGGCCATTTTCTGCTAAAACAGATTGGCCTGATTACTGATGAGACAGCAGGAACGTCAGCGACGGCTGCTTGATGCTTATTGACAACTGTGTTGCTTTAGAACCACATTTACTCCTTTTACATATAGAGCAATTTGTAATGGCACAGGTTCCAAAGCTCTGTAATGGATGTAAATCCAATGAAAAAAAAATCATCATTCACGATAAACCAAGAGCATGTACCATTTTTTTAGTAAACAAAGCTGGATATGAAATTCCACCCTTTCTTTATGTTCAATCAAGGCGTGCCTCTTCATATTCAATCAGTCTGGACTTATCTCGCACAGCTGAGAGCAGATCAAGTCTGATAATTACATATTTAAAGACACAGCGTAAAAAGGCAACCCCACACTATGCTGCCTTATTCACAGCAGACTGATTTAGTAGATAGATGAGACACTGGATGATATGCCAGAGACATCACATATGGGTAATATCTTATTTGTCCCCGTTTCATGTATTTCTGCCAGTGGGCAACCTCTGAGTCTGAGAAGTGAAGCCAATGCTGAAGTGCCTTAAACTTGCATTCTTTCTAATAGCCAGCAGGGGGCGACTCCTCTGTTTGCAAAAAGAAGTCAGATTGTATAGAAGTCTATGAGAAAATGACCCTACTTCCCACTTGATTTAATACCTCAGTAAACATTGTAAACATGAGTTTATGGTCTCAATCGCTAGTTTCAAGTCTTCTTCAGTACAGCATGATGTTCATTTAGTAAATTACGGTCCCATTTAGAGTCAAATAGACCATAAAGCAGGATATGCTATAGAGCGTGGCTACCTTGTGATCGACAGGTCGCTACCACGGTGTTGTCCGTTCTGGGAGTTGTCCGTGTTTTTGTCTTAAAGCTTTAACCCTGTGTGTTTTCAGTTCATGAAAGTTCATTGTAACATTTTGATCGCCTGAAAATGTCCTCGGTTGTTCTTAGCGCCACCCTCTCGAGTCACTTCTGGTTGCAAATAACCGAGATGGCGACGGCCAAAATGCCTAACTCAAGGCTTCGAAACGGCAGTACACAAACCAATTGGTGACGTCACTGTGACTACGTCCACATCTTGTATACACGCTATGATTCCTATGGTTCCTTTCCTCTCCCTGAGTGTAAACAGCTGCAAGGAGCGTCTCCACACATTGCGGTCTCTGGCAGAAGGAGGACAATTGAGTTTTGGAAGTGGCATGGAACGAGACATGGGAGCATGAGGTGGCTTCCTCCCTCCGTCTTCCTCAGGGCTCCGTGGGCGGATTGCCCACTCTTTCATAACAGCATTAGCAGAGACTACGCTGCAAAACAGTGGAAAATCCACTCCACCATGTTTCCTCATCAGCGATGTCTTCTCTCTGACCTCCACCTCAGTTTCAGTGACTCGCATGAATATGGAAGATGAATACGGGCCAACTTCTGAGGTTACGCCAAATTCAACAAGAGACAGGCTTGTCAACCATGAAATCGCCTTTACAGAGGGAGTATGGACAAATTTGGATTGGTTGAAGGCACTTTCATCCCTGGGAAATTTCCTGACCTTTATTTTATGTCCTAGGCCATAAAGATCAGGTAAAATGCTATCATAACAACCAGTATAAAGGAAAATGGTGGTCTATTATCCTCCATAATTCCTCTCCGGACATCTATCATCATTCCCCCTCTCTTCAGGCCACCCAGCAGTCATCACAGGACACCCCCATAGTGGTGCAATGTGGAGCTTTCCTCTTTGCCCTTTCTTGGTAATACCTCCTGTGACATACTTGGCTCAGCACCCTTACACAAACACTAACACGCACACACACAAACACACACACACTGCTGTTTGACCTCTGAGGTTCAGTGAGAGCATTAAATACCAATTAGGGTTGTAGCGGGGCCGCGAGGAGGCCTGTGGGAAGCAACGTATTGGTCCCTGGGCATAAATGTGTGTATGTGTGTGTGTGTTTGTGTGTTTGACTACTGCTAGTGCTGGAGTCAAGATTCATACAGTATGTGTGTGCGTGTATGTGTGAGAGAGAGAAAGAGAGAGAGAGTTTGTGCAGGATAAGGACATCAATAAAAAAATCTCCCTATAGGCATACTCCTACTTTCTACACACATGCACAAAAACCACATCTGGATATTTTATTTAATGTAACATTCAAGTCCCCTCTTGTTCATCTCTCTGAGAAGCCTGTTTATTGGCCCAACTTATTTTCTATTACATCATAGCATTGGATTGTTTCGGCTTGAAATTACATTCCCTCAATTTGCTGCTATCATGTACTGAAGCAGTTTAGACGCTGTGTCTTAATAAATAGCCCTAATGCCTACTGTAAAGCTACAATACCTATACGGCTGAAATGGGAACAGTACAATAAGATGTGATGTAGGTTATTTGTCTCAGTTTAATGTTCAAAATAAAACAGCAATACAGGAGGAAGAATATTAGCAAATGCTCTGAAGGCAGCCCTCTGAGAAATATCCGCTCTCTGCAGTGAATCTTGAGACTGTGTGTGATGATCTGCTGTGGTTATCTGGTGGTTTCAGAGTCATGCCCTTTACTGTCCCTCTGTTATTTACTCACCAGACACACACAGCTTGATAAATGTTTTGTCTGACCTTCTAAATTTGTTTTCCTTCCTCTTAACTGTGATTTTATTTCCCTTGGACAGGCCAGACAGAGTGTGTGTGAGTGTCTCTCTCTTTGTGTGTGTCGTCGTATTTGTCTGTTTGCAAAGAAAAAATAAGGTCTATAACCAGAAAGATAAAATACATCCTCTCCTTATTGCAAATTATTTCCATCAGTTCCTCATTTCAATAAAGAAATCATTGAACAAGCAAAGGAATTGAAAGAACCAGTAATTGCATCGCTCCAACAGCCACTGACCATCCATCTAGTGTGTGTCTACTTCAGTCTGGAAAGAGTTAAAGTCGCCACAGGCCAGAGCAGAGTCAACATCGGCCACGGCTTGGCTGGCCTACCCTGCCAGATCAATATCTGCAAATAATAAATTAGCTCCCCAGAGGGGTCGCACTAAACCTTCAGCAACACTGCCCTGGAAAAGTCCACAATTGGTGTGTGCGAGACTCAATAAGCCAGGTGAATGACTGTGCAGGGGCACATCTTTAGCACTCCATAATAGAAAATTAATGGTGCTCAAATCAGTGCTGAGGGCACCCTGAGGGTTACCTAATAGGCCTAGTTAGAACTGTCATCCCTCCCAGAGTCGCCTAAAATATCACATGCAAACACAGGGAGCCAGGGAGAGAGGGAGGAATGGGGCAGAGATATATGTGTGTGTGAAAGTAACAGGGATTACCACCTTTAGTATTGATTACTTTAGTGAAGTGTTATTTTAAATTTGGAAAAGTGAACAGAAACTAAGAGAACTAATGTAAATATCAACGTGTCAGTAAAAAAATCCAACTAATAATTTGAATTCATTTAAAATACTTTTTTTTTTTTTACTCCAGACTGAACTGAAAGCATCACTGTCTCTTAATACTGTACCTCTGTCACTCCTTGTATTTGCCTGCTAGCTTGTTTACCTTAGCATTTACCTGCTTAAAAGTGCTTTATTGGCAGAAAACGCAGAGCCTGAAACTCCTCCTAACTCCTCTTTCCAGACATATTTGAATATATTTTAATTCCCTTCGGTAAAAGACAAGACTCAGCACATTTTTATTAAATAACACAAAGATTGCACACTGTGAATTCAACATTAAACTATACAGTATGTTTAAAATGAATTTTCTTGTTTTCTTGTTCCACTAGTATTTTTACTTTATTTCATTTTGATTCAGATTCTGATTAATTTGCATCATTTATTCTTTATACTATTTAGTATTTTAATGGTCAGATATGACAATATATTGTCCAATTTAATTTTAAGGAATAATTCACAGCCCAATGCACACAAACATATCCATCTCCATTACAGTGGCTGTAATACAGTTTCTTATTAGGAGTTAACTGTAGAAAAAATTTACACCTTAACACCTAATCCGACCAGATTATGTTGTTTATCGTTTATACTTATTATCCTCGGTTTTAATGACAAGTTGTAGGTCACATGGTCATGCTCAAACCAGGGAAATAACAATAACAATTCAGAGAATTTGTGACTGGAAGTAATGAGGAAAAAACAGTGGAAAATAATGGAGCAAAACATCATTCAAATTTCCCATGATTCTGAATATATTAGCCTTATCATCAGCCTATATAACAAACCCTAAAGAAAAAATAAATACCAGACTAAAATGAGCTAATTTTAATAACACATCCACATTTATGCAGCTAAATAAAAACTGAACTAGTTGCTTATGAAAAGTCATCTAAAGTTTGTGGAGGGAAAAAAAAAAGTAAATGTTGGAAATACTAAGTAGATGATCAAATACAATGTGGAAATATGCAAGTTTATCATGTTGGCTGTGTTCAAACATAAACTTGTCCAATCCAGAGGGCTGTTTAAAAGCAGATCTATATGCCCAACAGGCTGGTAATGAGCCTTAAAAGCACATCTGATTACTTATTCCAGCTGGCTTATTCCCCTTCTCCACAAACACAACTATTGGATTCAATAAACATACTTCATATTGATCCTGAGCCACCCGGCAGCACATGCAGCTCTCTTAACCGCTCTCAACAAGATTTATTGCAACTTTGCATGCCGAGCAGAACCGAAGAGACACGCAAACACGAGCATGTGCGCACACACATGCTTACGTTTAAACGCCCAGCGACTTTCTCATCAATGTAACGCACGCACACATGCACACAACCTTTCGATCTTTCCCCTGACCTTAATTTGCCTATGCAGTAATATCAGGGGGGTTGGGATGTGTGTGGGGAGGGGTTTGCCTCCTCATCTCTCCTCCTATCCCCTCTTTAGTGAACTGTCTGCTGCGTTGACACTGAACTTACCCACATGCCGCCACGCTGCCGTCCTCCAGCGCAAACAGAGTGTGTCGCTCTCCGCAGGCCACTTGAGATATTTTCAGAGATGATGGAAGATTCTTGAACAAACGCGGTGCCAGCTGAAAAAAGAAAAAAAAAAAAAGTTCCCAGTGAGGTGACACTGTATCTCTTAGTAGCTCTGTAGTTAAGTTGGTATACTCCATCAGCCTAGCTAACATCCCGAAGACAGGCACAGCTACAGTAGATCCTCTCAGCGTAGATGAAGACAGAACAACGTGAACAACAGAGGGAACAAGAAAAGAAGCAGCATACTCCTTTATGGCGCTGAGCTGTGTAAATCTGATGTTTTTAAGTCCCTGTGTGTATGTCTGTCTGTCTGTCTGTATGTGTTCATGCCAGTGCCACAAAGAAAAAAAATGAAACAGCCTATGAGAAGAAAAGAAAGCCTGGTTCCTCATCATGCGCTTGTTAGCTTGTCCAATCTATGGCAATCAGCACAGTCCCAGGGGTTGAAAGACACGAGATGCCGGGGAAAGGGAAGCCGAGGCTGAGGAAAAGATCAATACTGCACTGTGAAACAAGAAGTGTGGGCTATTTACTCTCCATTGATCTGATGATGCTGGAGAAACACCTCACTCGGCTATTAAATTGAGGGTATAAGTCTACTGTGGAGGGCTTTTTTTTTATTCCCCTCTCCTTTTCTTTCTCTCTTTCTTCACCCCAAGGTCAAGAAAAAGCTAAAAACATCCACAAACAAACAAAAATGGATTGCTTGGGCCAGGGAAAGTAATTAATCTGCATTAAAATGCCAGGGGAACAGGCACTAACTACCCATCTTAAGTGAAGTTTTGCTCAGAGCGACAAGAGACCCATGGCAGCATAGGATGGACTACTAGAGGACACAGTGATAAATACAAATAGACTGCTAGCAGCAGGCCGGCAGAGCTTCACTGGAGCTACTTTAACTGAGGATTTCCACCTGCATGACACAGCAAAGGAGAAGAAAAACACTGAGCAGAAAGTAATGCAGGCCTTTATGCAGCAGAGCAGTGGCAGGTACAGTACATGATGGATAGATGATATCTTCTTGTGCACTATAATGCAAACTATTAACAAACTCAAGGCAGAAGAAGGCAGGTCCAAGAACAAAGATTTTTTTTCCATTTGGTGTTTACTCCTGATGATTTAAGACTTTTACACACAGTTTTTTTTGTGTGTGATTAATTCAATATATTTTTTTCTGACTGTTGTTTTTGTCATGAGTACTTTTACGCAGGAAACAAACATTACGTGCCGAAAAAGTGACTTTTTTGTAGTTGGTACTCTGCCTGCGCAAATCGATTTGTATCTTTTCTTGAAAAAGTGTTGCAACTGTTGGTAAATAGCACCGCTGCCGGTATGAATAGTTCTCATGTTGTTTATTCGTCATGCCCCCGGTGTGTAAAGGCCTTCAGGAAATCGATACGTCTTGTATCTTGAAGTTGCTTCATTTCACTAAAGCATAATATGGCCATAAAATGCTGAAAAAATGCTCTACTATGTTATGGTAGAATGAGACCACTGTGCTGGAAAAAAGGTTTTTACAACCACAATGACCTAAAGTTGAAGGGTCATCACTGAATCACAGGACATTCAATCACATTCATTGATTGCCATTTCGAGTCACTGAAAGGACTACCACATCTTATCCATGTCAAGTGTGTAACAGAAGTCATTTTCTAACATGTTGACATTATATTTTATGCAATTCTACAAAGCTATTAAAGGTGTTTTTCAGTCAGTGTGACAAGGCCTATAGATATATATAGGTACAGCATGAAATCACTGTAGTTTCATACCCAGTTTGATCTAATACAATAGTTTATCACAGAGACTTTATGATGATGCAGAGCTCCATACAGTACAGTACTGTAGAAAAGAAACATTGCACAAACAAAGTTTTTGCATTTACAGAAACAAAAAAATGTTTTTTTTTTTTATGTCATCAATTTCTAGGTCATCTGGGATTGGTTGTAAAAGTAAATAATCATCAAAATATGGTTTATATTGTGAAAAAGTGGTGATGCTGTATTATATAAAGTACATTTATGTGGATAACTGAAGCTAAAATGGCCCTTACACAGCAGAGGGTGAAAATAAAGCCATAGAATTCATCTCTGGTTTCCCAAAAATGTGTCCAGTGGTGGCAGAGCTGCTGACATCCAGATATTTCTCATGGTGTGAAACTCTTTCCCTCCATGTCTGTCTTTGCCTTTCTTCTACTCCTCAGAGGAGTAGCCTTATTGACTGTGTGGCTGTATTACAACAAGCAGTCTCTAATGACTCCCTGAAGACCTCTCTATCCCTACTGCCCGCCCGCCCTCCGTCTCTCTCTCTCCCTCTCTCCCTCTCTCTCTCTCTGTGTGTCTCGCTCTCTATGTCTCTCCTTCTCTGCCTGCTCTTCAGGCTCCAGTTCAGCAGCTAATTAACCCTCTCTAATAGCGTAGATTACATTAGCTTTGAACGGCTCGCACCCTCCACCGGACTCGCACTGCCACACAATGAACCCAGCCTTGCTTTACAAATCTCCCCCTTCACAAGAGCACAATTATGAATTCAAACAACTTCTTATCCACACTCACTCATCCAGGGACAGAAGCCCTCCTCTTCAACCACCCCGCTCCTCCCCTGCCACCCACCTCCCAGGCCTTCACGCAGGGAGTAATGAGAGAACTGAAGAGAGGAGACCACACAACAAGATGGCCATGAAGGGGAGAGGGATATCGAGGGGGGGAGGAGGAGGGGAACCCCTGTTGGGTAAATCAGAGAGGTCACTATAGGTGTTTCATTGGGTGAGGCTACAGAACCCCAGTGATAACCCTCCATCTTAACATTCCTATTCAGCACAGAATGGAAACTTAATTACTGTGGGTGGATAGAGGGAGAGGGGGGAATACCAGGACCAAATGGAGGTTTATGCTTTAAGTGGTCAAAGAGAGGGAATTAGACGCAAGAATGAATGACTTAAGCCAGTGGAAGCTGTTTTCTACACATTGACAAAATGGCCTGGGAACTCAACAGCTTAATGAAGACTTAAGAAATATGTTTTATTTTTTAGGGCTGTCAATTGATTAAAATATTAAAATCACAATTAATCGCATGATTGTCCATAGTTAATTAATCTCAAATTAATTGCACATTTTTAATCTGTTCAAAATGTACCTTAAAGTGAGATGTATCAAGTATTTAATACTCTTATCAACATGGGAGTGGACAAATATGCTTGCTTTATGAAAACGTATGTACATATATACAGTATTTATTATTAGAAATCAATTAACAACACAAAACAATGACAAATATTGTCCAGAAACCCTCACAGGTACTGCATTTAGCATAAAACAATATGCTCGAATCCTAACATGGCAAACTCAACAGCTGTCAGTGTGTCAGTGTGCTGACTTGACTATGACTTGCCCCAAACTGCATGTGATTATCATAAAGTGGGCATGTCTGTAAAGGGGAGACTCGTGGGTACCCATAGAACCCATTTTCATTCACATATCTTGAGGTCAGAGGTCAAGGGACCCCTTTGAAAATGGCCATGGAGCGTTATTTAACCTCCTTCCCGACAAGCTAGTATGACATGGTTGGTACCAATTGATTCCTTAGGTTTTTTAGTTTCATGTGATAGCACTATCTTCACTCTAGCTGAATCCACTACAACCTAAAAATCGCAAGTTGTGGTAATGTGTTAAAGAAATTAGTGGCGTTAAAACGAATTTGCGTTATCACGTTATTATCGCGTTAACTTTGACAGCCCTATTTTCTTCATAAAGCTGCAGATTGTGACGTATCAGACTACTTGATCAGTGAATCTAATCAATCAGCCATCATGTCTTCAAAATACCCTTCTGTTGGTGGGATGGGAGACTATTACACATTATTCAGCAGACCGCTTTAAGAATGTAAGAAGATACTGCGGTTGGTTAGTCATCTTTGATGCAATGAAGCTGATCTGTATAACAGCCGCCATTAAACTGCAGGAGTCCAACCACACTGCAAGAGTGTTCAAACCAATGGAGTACCTAGGAGGAGCGGAAAGAACGAACGCTGAATCGCTGAGAAAAAATAAATTTTTTGAATTGGACATTTTTTCCCTCTCTCTTACAGCACTTACACCACTTAGTGGTGTTTTATGAATGATAATGAGATGAGATATAGTTGTAAAAAAAAAAAAAAGGGTAAAAAGGAAATAAAATATGGAACAAATGGATGTAATCTGCTCGGTCTAAATGTAAATTGGTACATTTGTAGTGAAAGGACATTCTCATGTTTCTTTGTCCGAACAAGTAATTTTCCCTACGTCCCTCTTCTGTAAGGCTTGCCGTAGCAGCATTTTCTGCAGCACAGAGCACTCTCCTTTCTATTTCAATAGGACAGCTCATTTGCTAGACTCCTAGCCCAAACTGCTGACTGGGGTTTTCAAGGCTGTGTACTTTGTGTGCGCGAGGACTAGTGTGCGTGTGCACAGGCTTGTGCTAAAAGAGAGAGAATAGGGAGAGAAAGGCATGAAAGAAGGATAAGCAAAATGGAGCGAAAGAGTGGGAGAGAGAACACATTGTATCATTAAGGTACTCAGAGATCATTAGATATATAAGGGCTCTGCTATGCAAGGTCAGGGCTGCTGTGTTTTTCTAGGTCGGCAGAGGAGCAGTAAAACCAGTCTAATCAGCTGCTTCTCTCTCCTCTCCTCTCCCCCGTATCGCTCCTTTCCTCTTCCATCTAGAGGTAGTGTGGATTACAGCCCAGTTTATCCATGCCTCTGTATGTATTTACTAACATTATCAAGGCTTATGAGCCAAGGACACGGTAAACCACACAAAAGGCACAGAAAGGCTTTGAGCTAGATATTGGCCTCATTACGGGGTAAAGTTGTTGGCTCCCTGTCTCGCTCCCAGGACGTACAAGGCTGCTTTAACCGGTGCAGCACGCTGCCTGACTATCCAGTATTTTTCATTAAGGCCACCCTTTAAAGTGGAGTTTAGCAACTGGCTGTCTGCCCCAATAAAGTGTGTGTGCAAGTGAACATATTTTTTTCAGTTATATGGGAAGGACATGGATTTTATTGAGAGGTAAATCCACTTTGTATAAAAGTAACTGACCATCTCTGTTTTCAGACACCCAGACCAGCACTGAATATTGAAACTTTTCTGATCCCAACCAAAATGTGCCTCCAGCTCCAAGTATTGAAATCTGTCAAGCTGACTCTGAATGTCTGGTCAGATGTGAGATCTTATTTACTTAATCCTCAATCAGATAGATGGATATTTTAATCAGAATGTTTGCCGATCTTAGACTATTTTTCTTGAGGCAGTTCTTATATGGAGGTTTGTTTTTAGATAACATTTAATATTATTATAATGAAAATAAAGAATGAATGATTTGTATTTCTTAAGAGATATTTATTCAATCTTATGTTTCAATTAGATTTTGAAAAAATTAATGTGAAGAACAAAACTTGGGTAATGTATCAGTATCAAAAAATATCAAATAATACATAGCCATAACCCAGATGTTTAAAAGGTCTTACACACCAAGTCCATATTTTTCATATGCATTTTTTTAATCTGTCATCCGATAAAAAATGTTACGCACAGAAACCTTGCACACTGAGTCCTACAAAACTGAATTAAATGTGTGGGTGCAATGGGTAGTGCTAGTCCCAAAATCACTGCTGACCAATCTTTCGTACATCCTTAGTTTAGTGACCATCCCTGATTCCAAGCTGTTCAGCAATCACCTGCCACAATATATCTTTAAATTACATATCTCTGTATATTTTTATTTTTTCATCGCAAAGTGCTTTGTGCTTGGAGACGAAGTAAATGTTTATCATGCTATTTTGGATGATGACGTTTGCACGGACGGTGGCTCTGAGTGGTCAAACAACCCTCTTTTTTAACTTTTGACAGATGCCAAAAAAACGCAGAAAATTTAACCTGTTTCGAAAACTTTAATGACGGACGACAGTTTCGTAGTCGGTGCGTAAATGTGATTGACACAACGTGAGGTCGTATTTATTTCAAAACGTGCAACAATTTTGGACAAAAAATATGGACTTGACTCCACCCCTTCACTCCTCATGTGACTGAGGTCCTCCCAAGTCCACGGGAGGACAAACCGCCGCTGGCCCTGGATGGCAGGGAGGCAATGCCGTTGGTAATGCAGCGTGTTCATCAAGATAATGATGGATAGCCTTATCCTTATCCATCCTCGGCTTTATAGAGATGAATGTCCTGCTTGGCTTCTTACTCAGCACTTTGGCCTTTCCCCCGCTCATTGTGCACTTTATCACACAAACACCCTCACCCAGCCTAAGATGGAGATTAGCAAAGCCTGTCTGGAAAATGGACCCAACTAAAGCCTATCAATCAAACTCGCTCCAGGCCAATCAAGAGAGGAAAACACATGTCCATAAAGCACCACCATACACTCTTTTCCAGTGTGAATTTTGTAACTAGAGTATCAGAATAGGGTGGTGATAGAAGGGCATTTGTGTGCTTGGATGGGATGAGATGAGAAGATGAAGAAGAAAAGTGCAAGAGAGAGAGAAACAGTGTGTAAAAGAATGCCTCTCCTGCTCTCGACCGTCTCATTAGACTAATGTTTTTTTATAAGGCACTTCAAATGTCAAGGCATTGGTGGATTTAGTGTAAACTTAAATTCCATTACCTGGCAGGCATTAATTGCTAACTGAGCCCAGGGATCTTTCCCCTGGGGCCTCTATGTTTCCTCTCTGTCATCTGGCTAACTATTCTGTCTAGACTAACTTAGAGCACCATAATCCACCATGGGGATCAATAAACTGCACATAATTCAGCTCCAATAATGAGCTTTCACTTCAACAAAAGCGCCAGCCCACTTCCCAAGGAACCGGCAGGGGCGTAAAATGATAATGTAATTATTAAAAGGACAGACAAAATGAGTAAGCACTTTCACACAGAGAGGGAGGGCGAGCCCGGCCTCAATTAGACACACTTAAAGCTATCATTGTTATTCGAGACAAAGCTAATCAAGGAGGAGATACAGGGGCATCCATTTCAGCAGGTAATGGAACGACGCTGGCTGGCTCTCCCATTTCCCCAGGCTCATGATGGTATAAAGGCTGCCCTGCAGTCACGCGTGAGTGGGCACTCTTTAATGGAGTGCAATGGATGTGGTTTCATCCACCAATCAGAGATACAGGAGGAGGTGACTTGGAATGGAGAAGTTTAAGCTCCACATTCCCTAATAGCAACACATAAAATCATAAGTGTGAGGGATTATTTTACAACCCCTAGTTTCCATTAGTAGTTCAGAAATATAAAAGTTACATTCCGTATGTGTCACAGCTATTGAAACAACTTGTATTCAGCACCAAAGATTTAAATCTCTGCAATGTTTAGGGATGCACTGATTCCGATATTGGATCAGACATCGGGCCGATACTGACCCAAATAGCTGGATCGGA
Organism: Sebastes fasciatus; assembly: GCF_043250625.1. Classification (NCBI taxonomy): domain Eukaryota; kingdom Metazoa; phylum Chordata; class Actinopteri; order Perciformes; family Sebastidae; genus Sebastes; species Sebastes fasciatus. Next base: position 19,479,517 of record NC_133800.1, on the reverse strand, counting down.
TATCGGTGACAATGGGGCCGATCTATTAAATTCAATTCTATATTTATATACGTTATATACTGGAATTTTAATTCCTGTTGAAGTTTTGACCAATTTGTTGCTGCATTAAAAAGGTTTGCACTTGAATTGTAATTCCTGTTAATTTTGAAGATTTTTTTTTGCTGGTGAAAAAAGTATTATTTTAATAATAAATAACAATTTGTGTTATGTTATCTATGTATTTATTTGTTACATTTTGTTTTACAAAATTAAAAACGCAATGTTTAAGTCAGGCCTGATGTTGTCTTACCTCACATATAAGAATGATCCCAGTCACTTCCACACAGTGAGGCATACAGCTTATTAATTAAAGACTGGTAACTGATCGTTATCGGCCGATACCCAAAGCCCAGGTATCGCTATCGGTATCAAGACTGAAAAAGTGGGATCGATGCACCCTAACAGTGCTATTTCATTTTATTCATACACTATCCTTGCTATTGCATCTATAGATCAAACCTGCACCTGCCTTTTAGACCAGCATGAGATGTGGTGTGTGACACAATAAGGTTTAACAAGGGGCCTTATCTGCTAACTACCGTTTCTCCAATTATATGCATCCTTGAACTCCAGTGAAATCAAGAGAAGCTAGTTTGTGTTTTTTACACCCAAGCGCTCCTAATTCATCTGCAGGCTACAGGAGGTCCAGGGCGGATAAATCAGGCCTTTACGGAAGGGTTGCTCCCACTGTTTATCTGCTGGTGACATTTGCCGCACAGCCCCAACCGCACCATAATTACCCCACTTATTCACTAAACAGGAATCATGCCTGGCAGGAACCCCCTGCCACAAAGGTTGCAGGACTTAAGGCAATATTCTGTCTCCAGAGTTCAATGGCCCTGGCTTCATGAAAGGCCTCCATTCATTTGGACATCAGCATGGGTTCACTTCAGCGTGGTCTAACAGAAGACGGGGGCTAAACTGACTCGCCTCAATAGCCGCAACAAAGAGCATCATGGCCGCTGATGATGATGATGAATTTACAGCCGACTGCACATGCTTCCCTAACACACGGCACACCTTGGCACACTTCGAATGTCACAGTTCCCATAGAGGACTGGCATTTGGAGTGGCTTCTCCTGCCCCTGGAGCCAGCACGCTGGGAGTGGATAACTATCCATCTCCCGATGAGGTAGACTGTCAAAGGAAAATGACACGCGGAAAAAATACAACGCACGTCTCAATGATTCTATTTACTGCCCATTATTGAGTATTTATTGTGTGATTACTTTGTAAATGACAGTATAATCCTGTATTAGGACAGTATCCTCTTTTTTTATCTCCCAATCACTGCCATTTCAGATGACTTATTGCTCATATCACTCATTGTCTTGAGAACACACCCAAATTCAGCTTAACTGGGGAACTGCCAATTAAAAACTAGGGAGAGTGTTTCTTGTTGTGCAACTCTTTAGCTGCATGGAGTTCTGCATAGTCTTATCTGTCAAAGACAGTCAGCACAGATGGATGACGAGTGACAAAGGGATTTTTGGTTGAGGTTATGCAGTAATGAGTGTCACGTGACTCCCACATTCAAATTTCAGCGTGCCTCTCCTGATCCTAAAACTGCAATCAACACTGAGCCATCTGCAACACTGCAAATTAACATAATTGGTGTACATTACATGCTTATAGAGAGTACATTTTCATCCACTATTCTTTCGCCCTTAACAAGATGAGCTGCGGAGATACTGGGAGAGCAACGCCGTTGATTAGACACAGATAGTGGGAGCAGACAGCGAGACTTGTTGTCTTGGTGGAAATGGATGAAGTGACAATCAAGGTTTGGTGAACGGCCAGGTGCGAGGGCCAGAGTGCAAGTAGGCCAGTGTGCGTCTGACACAAGCACCTTCCCTACACCTGGAACTGGGGCCGAGGTGATCGACAGCCTGGCCATCTTGTCAGACAGCTCACAGACAAAACGCAGGCAACACTTAGGCCTCTTCCAGCTGCTCTACCAGAATAAATTGAACTTGATTAGAATTAATCACGCTCAACCACTTGCAATTTGCAAATATTGGGGAAAATATTCAAGGAAATCTGCTTGGAAGATCGGTGAACAAAGGAGGAAAACTCGTAGTTTTGACAATGCGCCTTGCACATGCTGCATTCTTCTAGCTACAGTCAAAAGACAGATGTAGACATTTGGATGTGCAACTGAGAAGCCACCATTTCTACACAGAGCGCATTTCAAATGTTGGCTATGATGGATTGTATGAATTAGAAAAGTTTCAGCACTGGTCAAGGGTATACTGCTTGTGCATCAGCTGAAGTTATCTTCTAGCTGATTATACAGTACAATACATTACAGTCTCAATTGCCCACTTAGCAAAAGCATTGGGAGTTTTGTGCTGACAAATTACCAGTTGCAGTCCGACGGAATGCACACACATGGTGCACACGGGTGGTAGCGACACACAGGCAGCGCCACTTACCATATTATAGGTTCCATGAAGCTGTACGTCAAGCAGCCGCACCAAGAAGGTGTAAGAGAAAATTGTCATGATAGAGTCGCATTAATAGAATTCATTCCGGATGAAGAGGGGAAAGAAAGTCACCATAAGTTAACTGTCTCCGTCCCTGTGTACACCATGGAAAGATGAAGTATGCAAACTGCCTGATTTTAAACTTGTATCTAATTGTCTCACGTCATGGGTCTGGGCCAGGGCATTGTTGCTTGAAGAATAAATTGGGTAATTCAATTAAAGTGCTTTCCAAAGACACATCATAAGTGATGGAGAATGACTCTAACCCAGGCCTGAACTCCGTGTCCCCCCCATCGCTCCGCTTGCCTGACAAATGGATGGCGGTGTATAATTGAAACACATTGCTGCCAGCGTAGGTCAATAACATCGCTCTCTCTGCTCACCAGCACCAGATTAACAGACTCTATTTTATCTTCCCTCAGCCTGTCCCAGCTTGACAGAGCGGGAGCGTCAGCTGCTTATCCATAAAAGAGGCCCCTTATCTTGAAAATAAACAAATACATAAAGTGCAACAGCCTGCTGTCTGTCCAAGCAGTTAAGGGCTACTTAGTTTAAGGCAAACATGTGGGCAGTGTTTTGTTTAACACATCATCGTATGAGATGAAGCACAGCTGTCACTTCCAGAAAACCTGGATGGACCGATATTCTCCTCAGTTGAAAAAAACACTGTTTTTTCCACTGGTCAAACTCTAGAGTCTCAGAAAAATTTATTTATTATTTAGAATTTCGAAAAGCAATTTTGTGGAATTTATTTATTTTTATTTTTAAAATTTGTCTTTTTAAAATGCAACCAATTCCCGGTGAAATAACCCTCCAACGTGTCGTCATTAAGACCAATGTCATTCAATGTCATCCCCCGATGTTTGTCTAAAAGCAAGGACAAGATGTGTCTTGAGGTGAAATTGCGATGGCGCTAAATAATCATCATTTTTGATTGACAATTAAAACTTCTGTAAGTGTATAATGCAAAGCCATCGCTGTTTATGCATGATAAACATTGAGGATTAATTAGTTTAAGCACAAGTGTAATATAAAGCTAAAATGGGGTGATTATATGTATTTAAGCCCAAGCATAACAAATCTACTGGCTTAAATTAATTTGATAAACAAATGGGAAAAGTAGGGTTAAGGTTCAAGGGTAAAAAAAAACTCCATTATCTCCCACTCCTCACTCTGTGCTTTCATGTAATTATATGTTAGGTTAGACAGAGTTAATTGAATCCGGTCCATTCAATTTGTTTACAGTTTAGCCACAAAGATTGGAAGCAATAATACCTGACTTTCAAACACCAGAATAAATGAACAAAGAGCCTCTAAATAAATTCCTATAGGGGACACGACTTTGTGTGGTTGTTTATGTGCTTACTGTAAAGAGCATGCATGTGAAAACAAGTGTGTATGTATTTTTGTATGGCTTCTGTTTACATATATTCCCACATGGAACACACACAAATTAGCCATGGACGGATATTCAATTAAGTCCTTTGTCAGGGGTCTGTGTAGGGGCGGGACAGGATGCGCAGTACAGTAATCCGTGATGAGCAACAAGGTGGCAGCTCCATTGTCTGTCTGACGGATTGAAATTACTTGCAGGCGTGCTCGACCAACAGATTAGACCACTGTTGGGGGGCGAGATAAGATGGGAGCCAGCGGTATGGAAGGTACCTTCCTCTTCCAGCTCAAACAATGCCTTTAATCCATTCCCTTTTCACAATCAGGTTGTTTGACATGACTTTTCAGCATCCTACACACTCATTGTCTCCCTCTTTACCCTCACCCATTCCACCTTTCTTCAAGGGGAAGGCTTAAAGCAGAAGAGACTTCATCATGTAAATTAATTTGCGCATTATATTAGAAGTCCCAAAGCCAATGTCGCAGAGACTTTCACTGTACCTCTATCAAATGAACTACAGTTTCACTTTTTTTTTTTTCATGTCCTATTTGGCTTTCAGTCTGAGTAACTCGCGGCCAGATGAGTTATATGGCAAAGCACAATTTTGTGTTTAATTCATTGCTCACTGCCTGCTTGTCTGCCAGCCGCGAGGCTCTGTCCTTCCTGCCAGTACTGTACTTCTTCATAGTATTTTATTATTGAATCATGACCTTGGCGGGATTGCTTTCAGTTAAATTAAATCACAACTCTATAGATTCACATTGCAGAGGGCTGACCTTAAAAGCTGCCAAAAGAGGATTCAACAAGTATGTTAAAACCAATATGGCTGAAAAGTCCTTGACACCACAGAGAAGTCATCATTGTAAAAATATAATACTGTCTCTCTTTAACTAAATATTACATAGTGTTTCTCTAACTAAAGCACATATACTTTACTTTTGTAAGTTTGTCTGACACCATATACTTAATTTACTGTGTTCGGTGCTCACAACGCTCAAGGATTACTTCCTCGGAATTACAGTGATCTTGCACATTTTCAAAATCTCTGGATACAAAGACATAATCCTGTTCAGTATGTGACTCAAGTAATATTAATGACCTGACAGAAATTAGCAGCAAGAAAGTAGAAGTACCTTAGCATGGTGTTACACTTAAATATGAGGAAGATGAAGACGTAAGCAGCGAATCTACACTCATAATATACTGTAATACAATATATATATATCAGTCCTCAATATTAGAGCTGCAACAATTAATCGATTAAATCGATTACCTGTCAACTATTAAATTATCGGTAACTATTTTGATAATCAATTAATCGGTTTGAGTCATTTTTAAATTAAAAAAAAGTCAAAATTCTCTGATTCCAGTTTCTTAAATCTGAATATTTTCTAGTTTCTTTACTCCTCTATGACAATAAACTGAGTTGTGGACAAAACAAGACATTTGAGGACGTCATCTTGGGCTTTGGGAAACACTGATCAGCATTTTTTTCACCATTTTCAGATTAATCAAAAATATAATCGACAGATTAATCAACAATGAAAATAATTGTTAGTTGCAGCCCTACTCAATACTCTGAATAACATAGTCCTTATTTGTTAAAAACCCAAACATCTGATCAGAGACTTCAGTGTCACCAAGGTGAACCATCAGAGCGAGAACACCACCATAGTACAGTTTGTGTTTTGTTTGACTGAATGGCACAGAAGGCAATTTGGATTATAAACAGTTGTATTAAAACAATTAGAAAAACCAACAATGGGAACTATGTTACAACACAGTTTAATTAAAGCACAACATATGTGGTAATAAATAAGTGCAACGCAGGTTAGAAAAGCTTGTGCAAGTGTATGCCAACAAGTGTTCATGTATGGACCACCTCCTGTAAGCATTGATCAGCCATATCCTCAAACATCCACGCTATGTTGCCAGAAGGTTCCACCAGCAGCTGTTTGTTCCAGGGGCAACTGCCTATTTTAAATTTGCTTTAGTAAAAATGATTATTGCCAATTAGATGCCCATTAATTGTGCAAGCATGGGATGCTGCCAGCTGTTTACAGAGGGGAGAAAAATAGCCCTTCTTATTTCATTTTTCCCTCAAAGCCAACAGCACAGTCTCTCTCTGCCAGCCAAAAAACATACAATTATTACACATACTGTAAATTTAAGTGAGTGACAGAAGAGAGAGTAGTTGCAAATACTGAATTCAATAGCTGTAACAGTGTCCGAAATTAACTTTTTGACTCACAAGGGGTCCACTGGCCAAGCATATTTTTTACTGGCCAAAATAATAAATTGCTTTTTTGGGTCACATATACATTTGTTTCAGTACATTTCATTGAGATAAGGTATAATGAGACCAGTGAAAAATCTGAAGCAAAATAATTTAAATATATTGACAGTTAATAAATACAAGCCTGAATATTAGGCTTGGGTGGTATCTAATTTTTCATACCTTCCTGACATTTCCCGTAAAAGCTACTATACGGTATGTGACCGAATTTGTGTTAAAAAAAAAAAAAAGATGAGCAAAAGCACAGAAGGAGCGGCTTATCACTAAAATTAGAATAGCTGGTCCACCTTAAAGGTCAGCCCACCTTAAGTGAGCCCTCTGAAATTTACTCGCCAAACCGAAAATCTATCCGCATTTGGTGCTTGGCGGGTGTTCATTTCGGACCCCAGGCTGAAATATTTGCAAAATAAAATGGATCAAGTGCATGTAAAGAAGCCAAAACTGTGGTTTAGGCAAAGCTTAAAAAAGTGACCAAATTAATGAGTTATACCTGACGAGACACATCTGGAGCCCAGAAAAAAGAAGTTTGTTGATATGTTAAAAAGTCACAGGACAAGAAGACGCTACTGTGATTGATGCACCGGGCCAAATTGGTGCCTACCAAAGTTTCCAAGAGCAGTTAAAAAAGAGAGCTAACAACAACGTTCATTCACTATATCAGGATTACCTCCTTCAATGTACAAATCCAAACCAATATCACCATTAAACTGCATGAACAACTGTGAAAAGCGAAAACTTTTGGATGAAGCCTTTAACCTACCTACGCAGACCTTTATAGCTATACAGTGCTGAACTGTTGCTGAGTTTGTGATGAATGGTTGTCAGCTGCTCTGGCAATCTGGACGGCTTTAACCTGACCCCACAACAATAGCCCAGGACCCTCAGCTTGTGCCCCAAACTGGCAGAAAGAGCTGAATTTAGTCTTTTCAATGGTTAGCACCTGACCCAGGCACAGCCTGCTGAGTCTTACAGCAGCACACTTTTATTCCCACTAGCCCAGCCTCTGCTCAGCCTTAGCTTAGGCTTCCAGGAAGAAGCATCTATTGCAGGTGTCATTAGTTTACCTCTGACCCCTTCTCTGAGCCGACCCTATTAGAGGACTAGAGACTGGACGCCACCTGTCTCACCTCTGAAGATGGGCGCCGAGCTAGCTGATGCTGCAATTGTGAGTAGACTAGAGGGATAAATAGCATTCAAGCTGCCATGCGAAGCCCCGCAAAAGAGTGCAGAAAAGATAAATGAATGTTGAAATCGAGGAAAATTATTCAACCATTTACAACCCCTGCTAGCACATCACTGTTATTCTATTTGTCTTTCACCACTTAAACTGTAAAATCATACAGAGTGCTGCGACCATTTCTCTCTCCGGTTTGTTGCCTCACTTCCACAAAATAACACATCATTGGACAGATAGCATCAATTCTGCCCACGGTAATCCCAGCACCTCTGGTTGTATCACTCATTCAATTCCAGCCGCCGGCTACAGCAAACATTACACACTGCATCAAGATTACCGGAGAGAGGCAGAACGGGGGAGAGAAGAGGAAAAAAAGGGCTGTATCCATCATGTCATGATGCCCCTGTTATTGTGACAGATCAAATTCAGTGCAGTGTGTGTGCATGTGTGTTTCCCGTGTCTGTCTGTAAAGGATGCAAACTGTGGTGTCCTAGGCTGGCGTGATCAGCATCCGTGTGACTGTAAATGTTGTGAGTGGATTTGCGAGGGTTTGCCTGACTTAGACGACCTCCTTTATACAGTAGCTGGGGCCCTGGCTGCCATGGCTTGTTTTAGCTGCTGCAATTAACCTTGTGTGGTTATAACCCTGCAACCCCACCCACTTAGCTGAAGGGCAGAGAGAAAAAAAGGAAAAAAAATGGCAGGGAAGGTGATTGAAGAACACAGAGGGAAGAGACAGATGAGAAACAGGTGAAAATATAGGGCAAAAATGTAGGGCAAAAATAGGTACACCTACAAACAAAAAGGGAGTCCAGGAAAAGCTTAACAATGTTAATGATGTGAGAACTCGACTATGGAGAGAGAGTGGTGCTTTGGTTGCTTTCCTGCCTGCCTGACAGACTGGCTGGCTAGCTGCCTGGCTCATTGGTTGGTTTGCTGTACTGCGTCTCTCCTCTGGGGGACATGGGTTTGCAGTGCCGGCTTTTGAGAGCAGAGGGGGAAGATGAAGAGGCAGTGTCAGGCTGCCTTTTAATGGTCAGGAGTGTGGTTAGTTCCACTGACTCAGGCCTCTCCCCCGTGACGCCGGGTCCACTCCACATAACTGGCCATAATTCAACTCATTTGGCAGTTTGAGGTCTCAGAGGTCTAGGGATAAAAAGTGTGGAGAGGCCTAATGGCAGACGGAGGGACCAGCTGAGGGCACTTCTTACGAGATCTCCACAGGAGAACATTTCTGGAGCAGACCCTGGAAACCACAGCGATCCATTAGCTACTGAACAGGAGGACCAGGCAGGGCGAGAGAGCAGAGAGACAGGGGACAGAGACTGTTGCAGCTCTACAGGTATGGTATAGGTTGTATGGCTGTCGTACGGATTGAATATAAAAGCCCTCTCCCTTAAGCTGTCGCAATAACCACAATATTGCAATAATATTCTGCGTTAAGCGCTGCACATTTGGTGCTTTTTTTGGGACAAATGACAAGCCCCCAGGAAGTGCGTCGGGCTTTGAAGAACAATTTTATTTTGGTGGCCAAACAGCGGTACTACAACTTCCGTATCCGTCACGTGATGTCATTGGGCCCAAAAATACTTTTTTCCCAAAGACTTACATTTGGGAAAGAAACGTCTTTAACTCAGTGGATCTTTTTTTTTGTTAGGTCAATCACCTTCCCAGTACGAACACTTGAATAGCCCTTATTTAAATCATTAGGTCCTAAAAGTTGTAAAATGCGCTAATCCAGAGTTATTTCCCTTCTTCCGTTCATGTGAAGGAGACCGAGGGTCGGGAGGCAGAGTTAAAGGAAACGCTACTGCGCCTGCTCTATGGGCCCAGTGGATGTGGTAGATCACTTGATGATCCAGGTATTTTACCACTCGGCGGTCGAGCCATTTTGGCTTCATGCGCCACTGAGCAACTCTCATAGGAATGAACAGGAGCCGTTCAACGCTGTATCCACTTCTCTTTGTGGATCCATGACAAATACCACAAAGACCAACTGTCACGTCCTACATGTGGGCTACAAGTGAACAACAATAACAATGGAGGAGAGATTAATACACATAGACTAGCGGGTCCATCCTCTCTCCCTACATGCTTCGGCCTTCCCTTCATCCGAAGCGAGTACGCAGACATTTTTACTTCTGCGGATATTCCGTATCATAGCAACCAGAGGCAACCAAAACGCCTCAGCTGAAAAAAAACCTGCGCGTCATTACCTTTCTGTGTTCTGCATTTAACAATAAACAAGTATTTCAATTCAACTGTAATTTAACTGTCATCTGTGTTATTTAAAAAGCAAAATATACTTAATAATAGCCTAACAATAAAGCTTATTTATATAGCACTAAAATCAGGATAAATTAAATAATTTACAAATAAAGCCAATCATTATCACCGCGGGGGAAATTCCTTCAACGCAACAGCCCTAAGTTCAACTTCCTTAAACTTCCAAGCTACCAAAGAACACACTAATAAATGCATTCGTCATAAACACCAATGTATGGTGTGTGTGGAACCTGGAGATCCTCATTAGAAAAGAAGAACTGGACTAACTTTCAAATGCAAAGACACAAACACAGGCACATACATGCACATGATATCTGACAACTGCTCATGAATCAATGTGTTTAATCTGTTGGTGTTGATTGGGAACTGAGATGGAGTTAAGTGATAGTTTAGTGACGTGGTTTAAAATGAAATCACTACAGCATCCGTGGTGAACGTTTTTGCAGGGAGAATCCAGCGCCACAGTGAGTCTCCGTGCCCCTGCAGGGCGCCGGGCCTCCTAAGGGGTATTAATTGAGATGTTGAAGGAATAAGTGAGATGGGACTGAGATGGGGCGCAGTGTGTGTTTGATAGGAGGAAGAAGGATATTTTGGCAATTCCAGTCCGGGCATGTTTTTGGGGGGCCCTTTGAGAAGGCACAGTGAGAGCATCTGTGAGGGAGAGAGATTTCTGAAAGCGTGTGTGTGTGTGTGTTGATGCGTCTTTGTGTAAATGAGAGAGAACCCTGCTGACCCCAAGTTGGAGTGTCCTGGCCACGCAATTAAATGGTGTTGAAGCATGAGAATGAATAATCAATCTGCTTTATTATCACTGATGTGAAAATTATAACGCTGGTGAAAATGGCTAAGAAGGTTAGAAGAATTAGAATTGTGTGTTTTATTTGTATCCTATTTTGGTGGATGTGTTTAACTTGTAGAGAGAAAAAAAAAGGTAGGTCATAGAGCGTGCCTGCACAAAAAGATTATTCTGTCTGTTTGAAATAGTCAGTTGAGTATTACACACTCAGACATACCTCAATTTGCTCATATGCACGAAGCAGGCAGTGTCATTGCATCATATCGAGATGGGAGGATGAGGGAGGAAAATGTTTAAATTTGACAAAGGGAGAGGTTTTCCAGTCCAAGTGGGTGTAATTTTGGGATTAGGATTCGCTGTATGCTGGTTAGGGGACATGTATATGATGTGAAGGTTAATCACAGGCTGCAGTTTTGTAATGCTAGTCGTCACTGCGCTGCAGTGCAATCAGCACTGTGAGAAAATAAGTGGGTCACAATGCGAGACCTTGATTAAAATCGCGGTGATTATAGTGCGGCTTCGGCTCTGATTTTGTGGGTTTCCCAACATCTGTCCGTGCGAGGAGGAGCCCATATGAATGAAAATAGACGACGCGCAATATAGAAGTGTAAGCGCGCCTGCATGGGTGCACACACGTGCATGCTCCCACTTCATAACGCACATGTGCATATCCAAACAAAAAGCAACCATGAAGCCTCATTCAGAGCCGTTTAACATACTGTACATTCTATGGTCTATTTTGACGCACCACACACAGAAAATGGATATTGTGGACATTGTTTCTGACTAAATCACTTTCCTTGACTAATTATTTCTCTCTATTATTGAGGAAAATACAGCATAAAAAATGGAACATTATACTGGTAACATTGACACTTAAGATTTCTGTCTGTCTTCTATGCTAATTATAATCCGCTTTACTTAACAAAGCAAGAAACAAACTAGATGCACTTTTTCAGAGGAGGGTTTTTCATTTTACACTAATTGCATCACGGTGGTGAGACTATAATGTAACACTACAGTTAAAGTGGCATGGCTCAAAAAGCATATAGACAAAGTACATATTACCAATGTAAAAAGACAAAAAACACATTCAAATCTAACCCTAACAAAAAGATGTGATATCTACGATCATAAGGGGCACAATATTCAATATGATTAATTCAATTTTCTATTTAGTGAGAGAGTGCAAAGGTAGAATAACTACATCTCCTGTTCCCGCCAGGCTCCTTGGGAGTCTATGTGAAAAACAAAGTGCAGGGCTGAGGGAAACAATGCTCAAGCCATTTAACAGCAATGTGAAATCAATATATATCCTGAAATGGCAGGAAAAAACATCATTGTAAACTAGTTATTGACGTGTTAAAGTAATTTACACTTGCTAGTACAAGACAGATCGTGGCAATATTTATTTAGCTGGCAAGCTGGCAGTGGGAACACGATACGGCAGCTGCAGCTATCACCAGATGCTGGTGTTACAATGTCCGTCCATCAAATCGTCCCCCCTCTACCCCCCTCTTCCTACTCCATACCCTCCTCCTCCTTCACTTTCCCAAATGGCTGGCTCCCTTTTCGCTGCAACCTGACAGCCTTAAAACAACTGTATAATTAGAGCTGCATCTGTCACACAGGTTTATTCTGGCTTTCAGTTTAGGAGTCGCAGGCTGTGGGAGACACTTGAGGACACAATACCAGAGCAAAAGGAAGGAATGGACAAATACACCTTGGCCCATAAACATGCTTGCTCACTTAAATGTTGGAAATGAGGATTTTAAATTAATAACAAAAAATTTGCTATTTAAGGTTTCAGTTAAAGTCCAGGTAAAGCAAAAATAAATGTGTTCTGAGTCCACAGAAAAATGTGTTACTATTCAACCAGCCAAATTTGAAAAAAAAAAAATCAATAAGTATATAAAATTAGGTTTCAAAATCGTGAAAAAACAAGCAGTATTCTCTGCTCTGAAACACTGGGGGCGTGTCCGCTGAAGGTTCTGAAACCACGCCCAATCGCAGGTGAGGGTTGATTACATATGTACAAGTTCAGTATATACGACACTTGATCTCACACTGCTGCTCACTATTTTTGCAGAACGTTAACGTGCATGCTCTACGGACAGAGCATGCGCACCACAGACTTGCGGCAGCCGAGCCGACTACCTTTCTAGTTTAGCCCTATTCTAACTTGAATGGGGATAAAGTAATTCAATCGTGTGGCTTTTCTAGACTTTACAAATGTTATCGCACCGAATCTATCAAATGCTGATAGTGAAACAAGTCATTTTGTGGGAGTTGTGACGTTAAAAACTATTCAGGCAGAATTAAATGATTGGACGGGCTTATTACAGTCCTACGAAAGCCACTGATATCGCATTGTTTTTGTTTTTGTTTTTTTGTCAGGGCATTTGATTTATTGATGACTGTCTGGATGTAATAAGAATTTTAAAGAATATAACAAAAAAAACAGCACTACCAACCCTACCTTTAAATTCATGGATTTTATATAAAAGTTCTGCTAGAGTTGCATAGCAGCGAGAGACGCCTAATGGCATACCATCACACAACATGTGTATAATGCAATTAGTCTGAACCAGTAAAACATCCCGCGCTAGCCGCCTTCAAAAAAAAAAAAAGGAAAAGAAAAAAGCCAAAGGGTGGAAAAAAGAGGAAATATGCAGCTGTATGGCGAGCTATCCCACTATCAGCTGCTGCAATTAGGGAGCACAATGTAAAATGTCACAGCGGATCTGTATCATCGGCAGCCCTGTCACAGGAAAAGGCCAGGAGGAGTGGAGGAGAGGAGAAGCGCATAGTACAGCAAATCCCATCGGCCAAGCGTGTTTGAGTAACGTGAGAGGGGAGATCGTGTAACGCTACGGCAGGACAACTCTGGGAGTCTAGTTCAGATGCTGTCATGTCACCCCGCTCCTATTAGGGAGGGACGGAGACAGAAAAATATGATTAACTGGCAATATGCATTAGTCTTCTGCAGTTTGATGAAATGCAAGAGGGCAAAGGTGCACATAAGGTAGGGATAAATGTGCATGTGTATCCTATAAGGTGAAATTAGAAAAAAGGTGTTTGAATCTCGCTTATATTATTGAATCAAATAATGTGTAATATGTGGTACTTATTAGAATGAGCTTTTGAAAAACAATTTCGAAATAAAGCTTTGGTAATATTTGTAATTCACATTACTTATATTATTATCTTTGAGGAACAGACAAAATGTATACAGATGGCACGAGATCAAATAAAATGGAATATACTGTATAAACTGAACCAGATAAAACGTTGTTTTTTTCCTGACTTTCCAGCTCCCACTTTCCGTCTATATTAGGAAAATAATGGTGACGAAAGATGCCTTTTAATTTTCAGCTCAGCATCATTTTGACATGTGTAACTGATGAATCTCCACAGGATATAATAAATCATTTGCAGATTTCCTCCCGTTTTTGATCAAGTTGGGATGACCAGACTTCTGCCCAGACTCATTACATTTGGGGAGCAGATTGAAAGCACGCCTAGGCATGCTCTCTGTTATTGTCATTATACACCCCGCTCATGCTTCTGAGCAACTGGAGAATTATCACCTCCGCACACGCACATGTTGACTCGCACTACTGGATATCTGTGTTAAAACGCAAACACATGAGAAGCAATTATTGTATTAGTTTGAAGGAGCGCACACTCCGAATACCAATTCATGTCTTTGTCTCTTGTCTAGGTTAGAGGCTGTGATCTCTGCATTGTTAAAAACATGAAACTGCAGGACAGTTGATGGCATTTAGGGACAGAATAGGGGGGAAATTGTGCCTGCTTGCTGGAACAACAGTACTATAAAACAGATTCCTGGCATGAGGGACCACAGCATAATATAAGCTCCCTCTAGTGGCTTTAGAGTAGACTGCACGTGAAAGAGTGGTGGACATGGTAGGGTGAAGAGTCCTGTCCTTTTTTAAGTAGTCCTGAAAATAAAATCCAAACTTTATTTATGACTTCAACTAACAACGAGAGGTTCGTTTTGTAAAGCTGTAAATTATCCATTGTGACCTGGTCACATATGTAAATGTGCATGAAAAGTATGAGTATGTGAAAAACATTTTTAGTCAATCAAAGAGCAGTATGTGTGCGTTTGTGTGTTGTGCAGGGACAGCTGCCTGCCGAAGGAGACAGTGAAGGTTCACTCGCAGTACCACAGAAACCCCCCAGCTGGGCTTGCCACTAAGGAACGGAGATGCCCAGGGAGAAAGATAAAGAGAGGGAGATGTGGAGAGAGTTTGAACGAGGGAGCGAAAGAAAGAGAGAGGAAAAGGGGAAGTATATGAGAAAGAGGGAGAGTGGAGAGGGTGTGCGTGTATTCATATTTTGCCTATTTTGCCACAAGCTCTTCAAAGGCTACGTCTTGCCTACAACACATCTGGGAATGAGAGTGAAAGTTGAAGAGTTCCTCCTGCTCTTCTCTCTTCCCAATCCCCCCCGAACCCATTTTGCTGATTCCTCTTTTTTTTTTTCTCTCCTCTTTCCTTTCAGCCCTCATCTCTCTATCTCTCCCTCTCCTCCCTTCGCCTTCTTGCACACAAAACTTGGCAGCTGTTGTCCAGCTGACCTCGATTTCACTAGTTCTGTGTTTAGTTTAAAATAAAACAGCACACCCCTTTCTTTTTATCATGCACTGATTTACTTTAAATGCAAGAATAACATCAACCACACCAATAACAGCAAACACGAAACAACAAAACTAAACTGGGGCAGTGTCTAACAGCGGTGTGAGTCATTTAGAAATCACCTGCACAGGCTGTCTGAATATGAGGCTGTCTGGGGCAAAAGACATCAGCGGATCTACACTTTTTCTATAAACACAGAACACAGCAGAGTGTTCAGAAAGTGAATACTGATATGGAGCGCTGTGATTTCTCTGAAGAGGCGTCGGCAGGTTAAGAGGATACCTTTTCTCTATATATTTCTACTGTTTTAGTCACGGCTGTGTCTTCTTTCCAATTTCGCTTTTTTTCCCTCTATCTTCCTTTCTTGCCAAGGTTTATCCCTGAGGTGTCCTCTGGGGCTACCTACTGGATAAGCCATTTGAAATGCATTTTCTAAAGAACCTTCCGTTCCATTTTTGAACCGCTGCTATCTCTCAAAATGTCCTTAAGAAAAAGTGTGAGAGAAAGAACGGTAGCAAATGTTTTAAAGTACTCCTGCTGTACTTTTGTGTGTAGTTTACTCATCAGAAAGAAGCCATAGTTTCCCAGCAGCAGTGTGATACAGACTGCTGGGACTGTGATCTGTGCTGGTGGGTACTGCAGAACGAGGCGTGCTCTGAGAGAAACCTCCTTCACCCTGTACACAGGATGTTATTAGTTGATGGCTTAAACCTCAGTCACAAGGTGGTGACACATGGAAACAGTTTCTAAATTACTTTATTAGAGTTGTTCCGATACCAGCATCGGAAATGCGTCCGATCCTGCCCAAAATTCGGGATCGGGTATCGGCGAGTAAGCCAGTCTATGCACCGATCCGATACTATGATTTATTAACCCAGAAACAAATCAACTTGTTTAACCGGAAATCAATTCTTCCACAACAGTAGCCTTCACTATGCTGTCGCCCTGGATGTATCATGGCTGCCACAGGCAACTACTGTTTTAGAGCAGCGAAGAAGAACTGATTGCAGGTAGTTTGTCACGTGACGAGAGCAACAACAGTGCGGTGCTAGAGTGTAACGGTAACGGTAGTCAGAGCGAGGAAAATCAGCCATTGGCAATATTTCACGGTGGAAAATCCAACAAGTAAAATGGCGATATGTAGAGTATGTAAGGCTTCCGTTTCAAGGGGTGGCACTAGTGTTGCCAATCTCAAAACCAGCAATCTTATAAAACATTTGAAGACGCATCACGCGAAAGAGCACTACGACTTCACTAAGGCAAAGGGGGGGGGAAAAGGACGAACCGCAGCAGCAAACGTTGGAAACCGCATTTGAACGACGAGATAAGTTCTACAAAGATAGCCCAAAAGCACCGAAGATATTATATTTATCACGCTGGTATCGGTACTCAGTATCAGCCGATACCACAAGTTCAGGTATCGGAAAGGAAAAAAAGGTTTATACTTTATAATTGATTGAAGTTAAGTATCTACTGTAGCTCGACATGACATAAGGAAATATATAGTATGACCTAATTGTGATTTTTTTGACACACATTAATAAGTTATTTCCCAAGCTAATACAACATATCAGTGGACCCTACTATGTGCGTCGTTTGCATATCAAGTAATGCACTTCTTGCCCAGTATCTTTAAATATCTGAAAGGGCAATCTATAGACCTAAAGCCATGATCACTCAGTTCCCATAAAGTGCATCGCTGTGCCACATCATGGACCGCAGCCTGCTCTGTCAACCAATTATGCCAATTATAGCCAGAAACCCCTGTGGTGTTTTGATAAGACCTTCCACAATTTCTTCCAATGAAGCAATTTGTTCCAGTATTTGTTTACAGAGAGAGGCTGTGACTCGCAGCAAAAATAATATTTGTTATCTCCGTTTGCCATCAGAGCAGAGTGAATCCACCACTGGCTAATCTTAACCTGGCTTTCTCATTGAGGTTTAATCTGGTCATGGCAACTTAAGCAGCTAGTATGGAGAGTGTGTGTGTTTGTGTAGAGGTGTGTGTGTGTGTGTGATAATGTGTGTGTGCACATATGTGTGTTTGCATTTGAGGAGCGTGCGGAGGAGAGAGAGAGAGAGAGAGATAGACAAGCCAGTCATTCTCCTCCATGCCCCCTCCCTCTCCCCATCCATGTCAAGAACCAATCACGTGTGAAAACTTGCCTTAACTTCCCGCGCCTGTGTGACTACGGCGTCAGAGAGAGTTTGACAGATCTGTGCGCCACGGAGGCGTCTCCCCGCCATTTGGCATGCCATGCGCGTCTGGTGCGCTGGAGACTGCCTGTCAAACGCCTATGAGTCGATGGCGCAGCCAGGGACCCTACGGAGTGCCAGATGGGCCATTAAGGTAGTATTAATGTAGATGCCATCGCTTTTCTCCTCTGACTGGGACATGCTCTCTCGAACTGCGAGCAGCTGCTGCCATTTACTAGGACAGCTTCCTGCTAACTTTGGCCAACTGGCATCACCACTGACTGGCTCTCAATGTAATGATACACTTTTTCTTCCCACTATACCTGTGACTTTTGCCTTTCTTTTCCTCCCTGCCCTCCCTTTTCCAGAGGTTTTAACAGGATGGAGCTGATAACTTCCAGCTTTTCCTGCAGCTAAAGCAGGCAGCGATTCCCTCTCCCTTTCTGTCACAGACACACACGCATAAAAAAACACAAGCACTCTAATAGGAGTATAGAAACTGGATCCATCTGTACACCCACTCTTAAGCTCATAATCAAGGCATGATATGCAGTAGTGTATGGTTGTTTCTGTTTATGCCCTACTGAGTGCTAATATCATGCTTTAATTGAGAGAAAATTGGCTGTTGGCAAGAAACAGAAAAGAAGGTTACCAAAACCCCAACCATGGATAAGTGTTGCAATCAGTAATATTCTATTTAGTTAAGTAGCCTAAAATGGGATGTTTTGAGATCATTATTCAAATCACATTGACAAAATCCTATTATGAGAATTAGTTTTCCAGAAGGAAATGTACAGAATTATTGATGTGTAATAAATGTGCTTTCAGCATTACATACACTAGGGGCGTATTAGGAAACAGTGGGGCATATGATTCAAACTGAAACAAGGTCACAAACACCATATTCTCTCATTCACACTGAGAAAATAATGCATATTTCAACTTTGCGTAACATCTAATGGTAAAAAAAGAATAGCAAACAATGAAAAATGCCTGTAGTGAGTTCCAGAGTGCAGCAGAAGTCATCAGACTGAACTACTTCAACACTGTGGCCCCTAAACAAGTCAGAGGAGGGAGTGAGTAGTCAGAAAGATGGGTCTGTCTTGATACTTTTGAAAAGACGCATGATCTCCAGAGGCGCAGGTTAGCCTTCCTACACAGCTGAGACTACCTCCCTCTGTTCCCTCTCTTCCCTGTTTCTCACTTGCCTTGCCTCTCATTTTTCAGCAGAGCCCAGGGCCTGAGAGGAGGAACAGAACAAGCGTCCTTTGAGGTGCCCCTAGGGGAGACGGGTATAGTAGTTTAGGTCGCAGTACACCCACACTGAGTTCCCACGTACTGCATAGCTTGTAACTGTGTAACAATAGACAAGTGATAGAAGTGTATACTATACAGCGACTTTATTGTCTCGCAGCCTCTCGCTTACTTCTCTCTCTCTCTCTCTCTCTCTCTCTCAGCAGCATCAGTCTGAAGTGAGATGTGGGGGAGGGACGTCGTCTATGTTCGCGTCTCAAGAGGCAGCTCAGATGAGGACTACAGGGTTGGCACCACCGGTGGTCAGTGTCGAAATCAAACGCACCGTCACCGAAGCGCGGCGAACACTTATGCTCCCGCACAGCCGTTAGTGTACTTGTGGCATCAAACTGACACCTTCTCCCTTGGCTGCTCCTGACAAGGAAATTTAAAAAAATTAGCCGTACCTTGCAAAGAACGCAGCGGCAATTTGTACAGTAGTGAATATATTTGATTCTGAATAGATGAGATGATTGTTTATTGTGTTGAATAGAAATACACGGGCTCAGAAGGTACAAATGCGTGGCACAAAAAATAATATTATTCGTTATTGCTGACCCTACACTGTAAAAATCAATATAGAACCAGCTGTCTGTCAACTCGGCCTGATTTGAAAGTCATTTCAAGAGCCTCTTCAAAAAGTCACTAATCAACCTCTTCCAACAATGCAAACCAATTTCTTCATAGTTGATTGAGAACAGCAATTGCTATTTTGGTACTTGGGCTCAATGAATGGGGCCGGCTTTCTATCTGGGTATCGACATATTGAAAAGAGGCAAACTGGCACTAATCAGCGTGTCTGCCAAGTAACCAACGCAGCAGAGAGAACCACATACGTTTTTGTGTGTCTGCCTAACAGCCTGACAGACAAGATTAAGAAGCAGACAGTTATTGCAAAGTAAACTTGAGGATGAGGGAAAAACGGCGTCTGTATATATCGATGCGAGATGGCGCAGGGATCCATTTCCCCCAGCTTTATCCAGGAAATCCAACCTGCGATGAACAGGATCATTTCCTTTATTTACAAGGTGCATGCAATTGCTTTGCCATGCAAATGCTTTCAAAAGCGCGGTAATGCCATCCCGCTATTGTGGGGGAATGATCGCTGCACCAGGACAAGCGAGCTAGGCTTTGATGGGCGCAGAATAACGGTGTTACAGAGCTAAGCAATGTGTGTGTGGGTGTGCTGCAAATAGGTTATTTTGGATGGGTTTTTTTTTTTTAGAAGAAAGGAGGCATTACTGAGGCCTATTGGTGCACCGAGGTATACTTCCAACCAAGGCGATTAACATGAAAGGAAATATCTAATGTTATTTTCCACTGCTGTGAAGAGAGAAGCTGAGAAAAGCCTGTAATCACATTATTATTTGTGTCGGAGATCAAGATCAATCAGGGTTAAAGCGTGTCACAATGTTTAACAATGACAATGGATGGTTGCTTGTGTAGGAGATGTACACAACACAACTGGATGTGTGATACTGGGGTTGGGGGGGGGCTAACAAAGACTCAATTTCTATCTTTTTTGTTTCTCTTTGAGCAGAGTTGTGTTTTACATTATACCTGCATTCTGATTCCATAAATATATAGACTCACAGAGAGGATAACATAGTGATGTTTAACAACTGTAAAAGCGACAAGCAGTTTCCTAATAGTATGCAGAAGGTGTAGAAAAGGCTTCTCTCCCCTCAGAGGTCTGTACTGGAAACAAGGCAGCATCTTAGTGCTTGGGGAGAAACTCAAATACAGACTACACCAGCATACGCAGGCTGGAGAAAAAACATTCAGCGCCACAAAGAGCGACACTTATTTTACAGTTTGTACACAATGCCTTAAAAATGTTGAACAGCAGAAGAGGGCCAGAAAACAAGTGCGCAAAAAAAAAACTTTGTGGCTTTTATGATCCCTCTAGCAAACAGGTGCAACAAACCATTGTGTTCCCGCAGAAAGGGCGCCTGCTAAGATCCAGTCACAGAATGTATCGAGCTGGTGAGCAGGCGAGTGGTGAGAGGGAGATTCAAACTTAATGAGTGCTTTGGCAGCTTGTGTGGAAAAGGCAGGGAGGCAGGCAGTGATTAACGGAACACTTCAGAGTACAAGGCACAGCGGTGCTCAAAGAAAACAGTGATGATCTCCACTTAATCGCGGAGAAGCCCGGAGCATCTGCCGCCAGAGCAGGGCAGCGGCACCGGCGAGCTCCCGCTCCGCTAGGCTGTCATCTCTAGAGAGCTGTGGCCATATGCTCGGCTCTGCCGCAAACTCACAGGAAGTTAATTTTCTGACAAAACACAGGGATAAATATGACATTCAAACAAGTTGTGCTCAGCCAGGCTGAACACGGATGCCGTGCCAAGCTCAAGCTGCACACGTGTCACATTTAGGAACAGAGTTTATTTTCATGCTCCCGCGGTCGCTTTTTCGCCTAGTTTTGTAGAAATACAGACAATGGGTGGTACATTTTCAGCTAGGAGGTGTTAACCTACTTAGAGGCTGAGCTATGTTATTCATACAGAGAAAA
Organism: Sebastes fasciatus; assembly: GCF_043250625.1. Lineage (NCBI taxonomy): Eukaryota > Metazoa > Chordata > Actinopteri > Perciformes > Sebastidae > Sebastes > Sebastes fasciatus. The sequence continues at coordinate 19,458,376 of NC_133800.1, read as the reverse complement.
AAAAAAAAATCATACACACAAAAACAAACAGACCTATGGTATATGATACCGGCTTGATACTACCGCAGCTACCGCAATAACACAGCCAGTGAGTGCTAATACTTATCAAAATGTTTATATAAGGCAGGACATGGAGAACTAAAGAGGGACGGTCCTATCTGCATACAAACACATCCCTCAAAACCCTGAGAAAATGACAATGTCATTGTCCTAATGAGGGGGAGAGAGACGGGGCAGAGACATGAGAGCGGGGGAAAAAAATAAGATTAACTTTCATTTCCGTTCACAGACCTATAGCTCCCCACGGTGTGCCATTAAAATAATGTCAATCAAACCATTAAATAGGAGCTGTGTCTAACCTTGTCTGTTGCAGGTGAAATGCCATAGCGGGCCTGAACAATGGGCTCACAGGTGTGAGCAGAATCCCAACACCTTATCACTGGGCCAATAAAGAGCAGAATATAGTGTTTCTCAGATCTCAGCAGTCTCCTACCACTCCATTTCAGACGGTAAAGAGAAACGGAGCCTTAGGGGTGAAGCCGGCAGTTCCAACCTACAGATTCTTTACAACAATAGCCGGTATCGTATAGTACGGAGTCTGGGGGATAGCTGGAGGTGGAGCAGCTTTTCTGGACCTGGAAAAAAAACACAGGGGAGGCAATAGGGATGAAAGAAGATGGAGGTTGGGGGTTTACAAGAGAGAGGGCCAGGTTTGGGCCTCCACCTGGGGCAATCAGAGGCCACTGGTAGAGTGAGAGGAGAGGGTGACTCTGGGATACACATACCACCAGCTCCCATTCTCTGTTACCGCTGCTGTATTTCCCCCTTTCGGTATCCTTTGCCTTAGCAGAAAGAGGTGAGGGCTGGGTGCAGTCATGCAGATCCCAGTGGCTTTTATCAGGGAGGAGAGGTGAGAGGTTTGGCCCCTGGGACTCAATACTGCTGCCAGGTGGCTGGGTACTTTCTGCCCCCCCTACCCCACCCCATCCCCATGTGAAGCCAGTCTCATATGAACTCTTACGCCTTTCTTCTGGGAATTTGTCTTATGTTACTGCTGGAACAAGGCCAAAGCAACAACAGATAACAAGAAAACAGCATCCGGATTATAAAAAAAAAACAGCAACTGAACACTTCACTGTGATGGTAAGGCAAAAAAGTAATGGCTGATAATACTGCTTTTAAAAGTAAACCATTTGTTGGTAGTTAAGATTTTAAAGGCAAACTGGGCGATCTTGAGAAACTAGCAAGCTTACACTAGATTTTGAAAACTGATCCAGCTGAAAAAACAAACCCAGTGTTGCCAACTCTTTTACAATCAAAGTAGCTAGCAGCACTAGCTCCAAAAGTGTTAAATCTAGAGAGAAAGTCGCCAAGTCGGCAACACTGACAGTCCGTCGCTTCAGGCCTCCCCCCACTATTTACGAACATAAACATATCATAATGAACGTGAACAACGAACAAGGCTATTGTTAGTAATCACAGTTGTCAAGCATACAGCTTGTGGAAGACTCCGGTGACAAGCAATGAGTGCACGGGCTGAGTGCATGTGGGTAGACAGGGGCGAATGTAATGATTGGATGGGCTTATTACAGTACTACGACAGCCACAGATATCAGATTTTTTTTTGTCAGAGCATTTGATTTATTGATTGCTTTCGGGATGTAAGAATTTCGACTAATATAACAAAAAAAAATCTAAAATCTTTACCAACCCTACCTTTAAGGTCATTTAATCCATAGGAAACAGAGACAAATCAGACATCACTGACTGACTGAGCAGGTTAGAAGCTATTTCAGAAGACTTTCATAGTAAGCTTCTCCGTACTGACTTCAGCACAGGAGAAATGGAAAGTGATGAAAACAGGTTACGATATTTGGGCGAGAGTGGACTGAAATACTGCCACCAAGCCTCTTCCTCTTTTCTAATCCATCCATCCATTACAATACGTGGGCGTAAAAAACTGAAAGACGTAATGTATAACAATGCACTAATGTCACTGCAAGAGACTGGGAAAATCTGTCGGAAATATAATATATCCAGTACACATGCGCACAGAGGCGCATGCCCATATATCAAGTGTTGAGTGGCAATCATTCACCTAGACACTGTCACATTAAATGGGCTTATTTTGCATGAGAAGGAAGAGGGAGCGACGGGCTGCAGCGAGCAAAAGAGGGACTGAGGGACTGAATCAAATGATATGAGTAGGCAAAATTAAGCTCCAATGCAAGTGGAACACTTCACAAGAGAGCCAATTTCAATTCCACAGCACTTAATTTAGGATTTGTATGGTTCAGCAGCATGCTACTGTATGGTAAGCCATGTAAGGACAGAGATAGAGAGAGACAACCAGCAAAGAGCCATCCAGGCCCTCGAGATATCCATCACACAGGCCTGCCTCCATCGGCCCCTCTCTCTCTCTCTCTCTCTCTCTCTCTCTCTCCCTCTCTCTCTCTCAAAACAATGAATTAAAAACTAATGATGTTCTACTGTAGAGATTATGTAGATGTTTTAAGGGGACATTAGAAAATCACATTGGTTTTAATGTGATGAGTGCACATTTTGTGAGTTTTGTGTTGTTTGTGTGCGTCATGCTGCATGAAGAGTTTCAACCCAAACTCTTAGCATTTGAGATTTTCAAAAGGTACCAGTATTAATCAGGTATATAATTTTGATATCCTCATACCTGGTGGTCTTTGAAGTCGAGCCTCTGGACGTCATAGCCGAGCTGGGCGTAAAAGTTGTTTCCAAAACTGTAAGCCTGCCCAGCTTCAGTCCATATGAAGGAGTGTCTGCTTCCACAGGTCACACCGACTATGTCGACGACATCCACATCTGCGTCGCTCCCTTTAACGTTCAGTTCCCGTGGCAACTTAACCTGGACAGGCTGGTCCTTTACTGCCCTCTCTCCATCACCCAGCCTGAAACAAAAAGCAGACAAAACATACAGTTTGAAGCTTTATTCTGTTTCATGTAAATGAAATAATAAGGCTTAGCTTTAAGAGAATGTTATCAACTTTCTGTGGAATCATGTCGTGAAAGTGGTACCATTTTACAAAATGTTGTTTAAATTAATAATTCAAAGCAAACTAATTAAAGACTAACAAAATTAGTTGTTAATGTTTCGCGTGTAATGCATAAAAATGAAACATCAATTTAATCATTTTTGTGTGATAAACCAACGAGTAAAAAGTCACTTTAATGTAATGATTAGGGCTGTCAAAGTTAATGTGATAATAATGTGTTAACGCAAATTTGTTTTGACGCCACTAATTTCTTTAACACATCCTGCAATTTTTAGGTTGTACGGGCTCAGTTTTAAAGCCAGAGTGAAAAATGGCATCACATGAAACTAGAAAAACCTAAGGAATCCATTGGTACCAACCATTTCATACTAGCTCGTAGGGAAGGAGGCTAAATAACGCTCCAAAATTAGGCTAAATTTTGATGAGGAAAAACAGGTATGGCCATTTTCAAAGGGGTCCCTTGACCTCTGACCTCAAGATATGTGAATGAAAATGGGTTCTATGGGTACCCACGAGTCTCCCCTTTACAGACATGCCCACTTTATGATAATCACATGTAGTTTGGGGCAAGTTATAGTCAAGTCAGCACACTGAAACACTGACAGCTGTTGTTGCCTGTTGGGCTTGAGTTTGCCATGTTATGATTTGAGCATATTTTTTATTTCTTTTATGCTAAATGCAGTACCTGTGAGGGTTTCTGGATAATATTTGTCATTGTCTTGTGTTGTTAATTGATTTCCAACAATAAATATATACATATATTTGCATAAAGCAAGCATATTTGCCCACTCCTATGTTGATAATAGTATTAAATACTTGACAAATCTCCCTTTAAGGTCCATTTTGAACACATAAAAAATGTTCAATTAATCGTGATTAAATATTTTAATCGATTGAATAATAATATAAGATGAGATTTTGGTAGTTATCAGTCTTTAGTGTACAGCACCACAACAATACTGTGGTGTTGTGTTATAGACGAGTGTCATTCATAGAGTGTGTAACAGGCATATTTCGGTGAGGTCAGTTTTATGTTCCTTGGGAAGAAATAATAACTGAACCCAACTCAATTTGCAGCTGTACGAGTGACTTTACATAGGCCTTGGCTGAGAGTTGTGTTTCTGTCTCCGTGTCCCCAGTGTGAGTGAACAAAGAACATCCAAGACCCCTTTTCAAGATGAGCTGGTCAAACGCAGCCCCAGCACCCCTGTGACCCGTGAGCTCCCAGCAGCTTCAAACAGAGCTCTGCTGTTTGCTTCTCGATAAAATGCTCCTCTTTGTATTTGTTTCCCTGAGCCAGCGTCATAACCTGCGATGCCCCGGCCATATCTGCTAGTTTGCGGCATGTCTGGGAAAAATAACAAACAGTCTTCTCCATTATTTCCACAAACGGGGAACGAAAGGTCCTCGCCCGCCATCCCCACGAGAGCCTGTATTGATTACAACAATGCTTCAACTCAAGACAAGACCACTCTGGGGTCACTGCTATTTCCATCAGAAAGTTTGCCAGTTTAAATTTACACAGCTCCCTCGTACTCTTCTCCTCTCTCGCCTCCAGTGAGACACACGGGAGAGCTGAGGAGTTTTCAGATATCAGAGTGCCAGTTGTGTAACAGAGATGCTCACCCTTTGCTCTGCAAGTGGGTGTTGCAGAGCTCCAACTATAGGCTCCTCCAACTATAAGCTCCCCACTAGAGAGCCTCGACCTGCTTAGAGGGGTCAAAGCATCATGAGAGAAGAGACAGAATGAGACAGACGCAGAGATGGAGAGCGAGAGAGGGAGAATAAGGGACAATGGGAGATGATGAGAGAGTGAGAAGTGATGCCTTTGTTTCTTTTATGTATTTCTCTGAGGGTCTGCAGTGCTGCTGTTTGAGTACTTGAGGGCCACTGAATCACCGCAGCCCCCGGGCCCTTAGATGTCATTACAGTCCAGACTGGCTTCTGGCTGGAGAAGTTTTAACAAGGAAGCTCATCAGGAGGAAAACAACTTGTGTATAACTATGTCTGTTTGTTTGTTTGTCTGTCTGCCAGAGTGTCTTTCTGCAGTTTAATATACAGCTGAATGACCTTTGGGTGGAATAAAACCGACAAAAGATAGTTGAACTTTTATGGACACCTGAGCGGTCCCCTAAAGTAAAGTGAAGGCAGTAAAAGTCTGAACAGTGCTGTAACACCAAGAATTGGGGGAATAAGCATTGCTCACATGCACATTTACATCTTTTTACTTCTGAAATTCACTTACTGTCCACTGGTGCCATTTCCCCATGCAAAGATCTTGTTGTCCACTGTGGAGAAAAGGAAAAAGACAATTTTAACATAAGACACGTTGACCGAAATGGATGAACAATACTCTGAAATACTTTCCAAGTATGGACCATCTTTAAAAAGGGTGTGGGGGTTATGGTTGTGAGAATTTCAAAGTGGTAATCTTCAAAAGCTGCAGATGTTTCACAGTAACAGCTTAGGTTGTGTGTTTTCCCTTTTGTCCTCAAGTGTAGAGTGAGCGGTGCCGTGTCAGTGGGTGGACCCTTCCCCGCTGTGTGAAGTTTGATTAATACAGCCTCGACAGAGAGTTCAGAGACTGGGGCCACCTCTCACACACCCTGCTGTAAAATAATGAGCCTTCAGCGGGAAGGAATAATATACATGGGAGGGGAGAGACACTTCTTTAGTCTAAGTCCGAGCTGAATATATTCAAATGAAATGAGGAGAGCAGGCCATCCTAACTGATTAGACTTGTCTCAAAGAAGCCTATATATTTCTCCTTCTATGTACATGTATTTAACTGTCACCTCTCTGCTCTAACAATCCAACATGGCACTGATCCATTTGCATATTGTTTCTATAAATACCTGAACCGCTACCTGTTCCTGCAGTGATTTCCAGTCATGTTGGAACACAGACAAGCCTTATTGGTCTTGTGGGAACTCAAACGCCACAGGGGTAACAGCCAATAGCAACGGACTTTACTCATCAAGCCAGCCGAGTCCTCATACATTATAGAGTAGGCTATATGATTTACCTAAGCTTGTCAAAAGAGAAAAATTATCAGGCAAATGCGGGGTAATAAATTGTAATCCGTGCTGCATATGTTTGACTCGTGACCCTTGGCATTTTAAGGGTTGGGTTGTGAGAAAGAGTTGTAGCAAAATGTGTGAAAGGAAATAACATGAAAGGTGAACTACCACTTGGAAACTTTAGGGAAAATGTGCAAAACAGGTCATTGATTTTTATGAGAATTACAGCATGTTTCGAGGGGCTTATACTAAATGTTATCACAGATGTTAGTAGTATTCGCTCATACTATAATACCATAAATTATATATTATATACTAATGTTGACAGTGCAAATGCTTGGTAATTACTAGAAAGCAAATACAAGATATGAAGGTTTAGAGATCAATTAACTTGCAAGTTTGAAATACATCTGCAAAATTCATATCTGAACACTTTACAGAAAGCTGGTAAAAAAAGAAAAAAAGAAAAAGGCTTTAATAGGCTGCCACCGCAGCCATCACACCACTGTCGACACTTGTTTTCCAGCTGTAAGCTGCTCCATTAACATTACCTGTTGTTATATCAGACTCCTAAATCAAGCAATTCCTTGTATTTAAATTAGGGCTGTCAAAGTTAATGAGATAACGCATTAACGCAAATTTGTTTTAACGGCACTAATTTCTTTAACGCATTAATGCAACTTGCGATTTTTAGGTTGTAGTGGGCTCAGTTTTAAGCTAGAGTGAAGATACTGGTATCATATGGAATTAGACTAAACCTAGAGAATCCATTGGTACCAACCGAGTCATACTAGCTTGTAGGGAAGGAGGCTAAATAACGCTCCAAACTTACACAACATTTTGATGAGGAAAAACTGACATGGCCCTTTTCAAAGTCCCTTGACCTCTGACCTCAAGATATGTGAATGAAAATGGGTTCAATGGGTACCCACGAGTCTCCCCTTTAAAGACATGCCCACTTTATGATAATCACATGCAGTTCGGGGCAAGTCATAGTCAAGTCAGCACACTGACAGCTGTTGTTGCCTGTTGAGCTTGAGTTTGCCATGTTATGATTTGAGCATATTTTTTATGCTAAATGCAGTACCTGTGAGGGTTTCTGGATAATATTTGTCATTGTTTTGTGTTGTTAATTGATATACAATTATAAATATATACATACATTTGCATAAAGCAAGTATATTCGCCCACTCCCATGTTGATAAGAGTATTAAATACTTGTCAAATCTTCCTTTAAGATACATTTTGAACAGATGAAAAATGTACAATTAATTGAAATGGACAATCATGCGATTAATTGTGATTAAAAACTTTAATCGATTGACAGCCCTAATTTATATTAGTTATATTTCTTTTTTTATTCAATTTATTCACTTTTCTAGTGTGAAAATACTATATATTCTAACTATAGGGTGGATTTACTCTAGTATGTACTGTGCAATTACTAAATCCTAATAATCTTGTGTCACTATTTATGTAAGTGTGTGTGTATTCATGAAGTACTTTAAATTGTTTTGATACCATGAGCATATTGTAGCAAAGCATGCATGAACTACTGTATTTACAGAATATTCTAGTAAGCTTTGATTTGCTTTACTACAGATCCAAGCAATAAACACAAGAAATGGTAACTTCAGCTTCAGCTTGGGGACTCCACAAAGAAACACCACTAATAAAGTGCTCCTGAACATACAGCTCACTGGACCAACCACATTCATTATGAGCTACTGCTAATTACCAGTCTGTATGTACAGTTTGTCCGGTCGACAAACAAACATACCATAATAAAAGCATATCCATTAAAAGACCGTGCGTTTAAACACAGAAATCCTTAAATACATCAGCGCAGCATATGGCATTGCTGCTAAAATCAGCGTTGCGTGGCTGACTGTGGGGCGACGGTTGCTGTAGAGCTGTTACTGTCATGCATAAAGAATGCAGAGACTGCAAAGGAGTCCAGGATTTAAGTTTACTTTTACAAGCGTAAGAACTCTCGCTGGAATAATGAAATAAAGATGAGAATGAAAATGCAATGGGAATAAAGACTGTAGCTGCTCCAGAGTTTTATTTTCTTGTTTTGTATTTTTTTGTTTTCTTTTGTTCTTGTACTTTGTTTTCTTGTTTTTGTTTTCTTTTGCTCCTTTAACTCTTGAGAATTGTTATGTGGGAGTATGATAAATAGCAGTGCTTAGAGTGAGTAGAACCAAAACACAAAAAATATTGGCAGCCGTAGGTCTGCTCCAACACTCCAAGCACACAAGCACATTATTAACGGTATCTTTGTTAGCACCAGGCTCGGGTCAAACAGCCCACAACAATAAATAACATTTATAGCTTAAGATATTGTTTTGTTTTATATTACAAAAGTGCAAAATGGGTGGGAAATAAAGCTCCAGTTGACTGCTGCAAAGTTTACTGCAGATGGTCAAAGTTGAGTATTTGGTTAAAAGTCTCTCTTAAGACGGATTACCATCCTGACACATGCACAATGTTTAATCCAATCAGGTTCAAACAAAGGCTAAGAATAACTTTACAAGTATTAGTTGCTCCAGGTCTTCATAGCTTAAATATGTGGCCATTAATGTGTATTTATCTGAGTATCCAGATGCATCACTTCACCCTGATACCCCCTCACTTTGTATCTTTGAGTCCTCTGTTATCCTCAGAGTGGCAGATGTTTCTACCCCCCTCCAACACACCCACCCACCCACCCAGTTCTCTCTCTCTCTCTCTGCGGCAAGGGCAGCGGCTGGCGCGGGGGCACAGAGGCCGACAGCGGTGCATCAGGCTGACGTACAGAACTGATGGGCAGGGCTGAAAGCTGGCAGTGTGGCAGGTTGAGTGTTCGCCCTCCTTTGCCCCCCACTAGCCCCCTGCTAGCCCCTGCTGCTCTGCACCATACCCAGGCACCAGCATCCCAGCGGCTGGTGGCCCATTGCTTTGCTCCCCCATAAAAATAGCCCATCCCATTATTCTTCTGCCTCCCCGGGGGCCACAAGGTCTCCAGCATCATTACCAGGACTAAGGATCTGACTCTGCCGCCACCACTTGGCACTCCACCCCTCCTCTCCCCTCACTCCTCTAATTATAGGTCAAGCACTCTTTTTGTAAATTATAAAACCTTTGTTCTTATCAAGAAAACGGAACGGGAAGGAAAGATACCGTGCAAGGAAGAGGAGCAAGGAAGAAGAGAAAGTAGATGAAGAAAAAAGGAGGGAAAATGGTGTAAAAATTAGAAAGGGGGAAAAAAATTTTCAATTATAAAACCAAGCTAATTTGGTATGACCAGCGACTGTCATGCATGGTGACGGAGCTCCATTATGCAGTCATTTGAGCTCTTTCAAATTAGTTATGTTAATGTCCTGCGTGTGAATGTAACACTTGGATGGGACAAGATTTCAGCAATTAATTTCTACAGTCAGCGGAGAGACAAGCAAATTTATTTTCCCCCTCTCAGGGAATTGGTGGCGGAGGGAGTGAGGAGGGGAGAGAGCATTCTGGAGCAGGGAACAAGCTAAACACAAGACCTAAATAAAGCCTGAACAATGGGAGCCAATGCCTCCTCATTCATTCAATTGACAATGTTTTGCAGCTTAAACCTGTTTTATTAATTATGTTTGACATTTCCTTAATTAGTTTCATTTACACCAAATCAATCCCTGCTGCTGTACAGCGTCATTTATCATTTTAAAAAATTTGCATAGCCAGTGCTGACTTTTTCTACTTAATTATACATTAAAAGTGTCAGCCGCGCTTGCTGCCTGGCATTATCTGAGGCAGAAAGGTTTGTGGCTGGACGGGGGTGGCATTAATCATCAGGGCGGGCGCGGGCAAGGGGTGCTCCCGGTCGCCAGCGGGAGAGCCGAGCGGGGCTTCTCATTTTCGAAGCTTGATGCTTCCGGGGCCACGGTGACCTCAATGACCTACGGGGAGAGGCAGACAAATCAACGACCTCCAGCCCCAAAAACAACTACAGCTTGTTTATAAACCACGGTGAGTGGAAGGAGGGAGCGTAACCGGGAAAAGAAAAAGCTGGAGGATGTGTAGCCCAATCGAAAACACACTTTGAGGAGACAACAGCATATGTACAGGTATTAAAGGGATGTTTAGATCACACATATTCCCTCTCAGCTGTCATCAGTAAATCATTAAAAGCTACGTTTTTTCAGCATATGAAAGTAATGTTTTTCAGAAAAACAAGTAGTACAGGAAACCAAATTCCAACAAAATGTAAAATGACTTCTTGAAATAATACCAGCTTTTGTTGTCCCAAGTTACAAATCAATAGCAACAACCGTATTTATTCCACTATTTCTACAACAGCAACACTGTTGGCTGAGTCAACTGGCTGAGTATGGCTATTACTTTCCCTTCGGCAAGTTTGTGAACACAGAGCGAACTGACAGCTCAAACACCTGGCAAGCTCACTCTTGAGTAAATCTTCTGAGTGTTGAGGTGAACATGGCTTTACAAATCGCCCCATTCAGGAACCGAGACAGAAATTGGCAGGTAGGCAGAGCCGTGGTGTCAGGAGTGAAAATTACTCTGAAATGCGGAGCACAGCGAGAGGCTGAGTGAGTGAGTCTCTGAATGGCGAAAGCTATGGGTGTCACTGTGTACTATGTTCACATGGGAAATCAAACAAGTGTATTTTGGAGGTGAGTCAACACTTTTGTCCTTTGGAAAATGAAAATATTTGATGTCAATTTGAATTCAGAATGGCCTCAGGTATTGCCATATACAAAGAAAAGTGTAGTGCGTATCAGGATGCGGTACCTGCTCATGCACAAGTGAACCGATTACTCTCTCAGTAGTAGAATACCTTGTAGTAGTTAAAATCCAGCCTCTATGTAATTAAATAGATGCCATAACATGTGCAGTGAGCTGCTTGAGATGTAATCAATGAGAGGGAAACACATCCTGAATCCGGAGCATGAAAAAAAAAAAAAAACCCGTCCCAAGCCACTGATTTCTCAAAAAGTCCCCTGAATGAGCTGTATCAAGATGTAAAGAGGAGGCTGTAGCCATGGCTTTGCTTGCAACGTCCTTCAAGGGCAACACAAAAGAGAGGCGGGCAACAAAGAACCTGATGAAGTGACTAATGCCCTGGCATGCCCCAACAGGAGCGGCAGGGGGGCGGCCAGAGGCGGCTACATGTGCACGCCTCACTGCCCCGTCTGGCCCCAGCCGAAGCACTAACTATACTCCCAGGGTCATTAGATTAAGAAATGCAAAACCAGGAGCAATACCTCTAATTGCAGCAGGCCAGATCAATACTGAAGTAGAAAAAGAAAAATAGGGAAAAAGTTACCCTTGCTGACAGGGGACTGTTTAAGAATGAATTCCTAAAATGTGGGGGATGGAGAGTATCAAACATCATTATTCTAGAAAGTTCCTAATCAGCATATTAATGGTGGCACATTGACTGCAGAAGTTTCTATTATTTCAAAGTAAAGTAGTTGAAATAAGCCACTGACTCTTTTCACTCAAAAATAATATTATAATTCATATATGTGATCACTCTAAAAACTAGAACTTTCCTTTCTCTAACAGCCCCCCCCCTCCCCAAACATCGCCATCAATTCCCCGACCAAAAGTACCCCTTTAAATGCAAAACATTTCCGCTATCAAGGATTATGCTTCCTTTCAGGATATATGAAAAACCCTTTGTGAAAATATGATGATGAATTCATAGGCCTAAAACTCTGGGGTAGTTTTTACATCGGCGCAAAAAGCGGAGGGAGGGGAGGAGAAAAATCACCTATTTGGATGGCATACATTACCATTACTCTTGTATTGTGTCTCCACTTTTCATAATGACGGGGATAAGTGTCCTGCTCCGAATGCGTATCCGCTGACAATGGAGGCAGACATTACTTGGTTAAAAGCTCAGGGTCCTGTGGGTAAAGAGGCCCAGAGAATAAAGAGTATCCGTCATGGCTAACGAGCTATAAGGATAGCACATTGCCTTTATAAATCACTAGATCTTGCTGTTTATTTAAATTCATTGGTGCCTCATTATAACTGAGCTATGCACCTTTAGGTCCGAGTTGATTAGGAGTGCCATAGCTCAAAATGGCTTTTAATTCAGTGAAACGTAGCTCTGACCTTGGTGCCGCAACCCTGACTAAAACACGCAGCGACTCCCACATTAATAATGATGCTACCTTTACTGGGCCGCGGAGCCGCGCCGCTGCTACTTAAAATATGTATTATTAGTTACTAGCGACGGCACATTTATCACACCAAATTACCCTTCGGTGTAAAACTGCTTAATTCTGGGTCCCTGTACCCCTCTGCACTATTACCTGCTCTTTAGAAAGGCCTGGAATTAAATGTGGGGATGAAATGTCAGGGTAATGGGGAAGAGGATGCGGGTCGATGGGATGCACACTTGATCATTCCCTAGTGGCCTTCTCCACATCCAAACGATATACTGAATGTGTCTTCCTCATAAAGGAAGTTCCATTGCGCCTTGCTTTGTGGACCTTTAAAGATGTAAATGAAGGGTGCTTCTTTGAAATATACTTTACAGTGTTCATTAAAATTACATGCAAAACATTATCCACTCCATGTGGGGCTTGAATGAGAACTTTATACTCTAGTTATCGAGATTTCATGAAAAATTGATCTCATAAACAGAAACTTTGGATGAGCAAAGAAAACTGAAACAACTTTTTATTCACTAAGGCATTTCAGCAGACAGACACTCCAGCACCTTGGGTGCACATACAACTCATAAACAGGCATCTATGCACACACAAACACGCACACACATCTACCTCCAGCCTATTATAGTTAGAGACAGGAAACCGGCCTGCAGCCACTAACACTTGTCATTGTTCATCCCGCGTGTGCCCACCAGAGACTGATTACTTTGACCAATCGGCTAAATGATTAGATCAATTAGGTACTTTGGAGTAAGCATCAACAGTGGCTTGCCGCAGCTTCAAGACCTGTGGGACTTGGCCCATCAGAACCGCCTCATTAGGTCTCTGGACTCTACCCAAAACCACACCACAAAGACAAAGATAGTGGACCAGAGGAGAGGAAGACAGTGGGGAGAGGAGAGGCGGAGAGAAGACTAAACTTCAATAGGTGAATTAGATGCATTCCTACAGTAAAGCACCTCTGGGATCAATTGTGTTTATGTGGTGCAACATCTCAAAAACATGTAAAAACAATACAAAGCGATCTAACAGATACATAAGTGGGAGTATTTTGAGTGTTAGCCATATAATCCATTGTTATGAGACCGATGGGAATGCACTGGTATACAGAATTTCCTCTCTCTAAGGATGACATCAAACAGTCCAGTAATAATTTAGATTACCAGGGACAACACTACGTGGGGTTTACAGAGGAACACAGACAGTGCTGGCATAAACACATTCCTCATATCAAACACAGCCGTATAGTACATAAATATATGCACAATACATTAATGGTTCCTGCTCATCTGAGCAAGTGGCAAGGCTGGAGCAGCGGGGGAAAAGAGACGTTACACACGTTCCATCAGATGTCGAATCAATTAGTCACGACCATCTTCCAGAGTCAGAAATAACCACTTGTCCTCCAGTCTCCAGGGGCCAGGGATAGGCCCGGGCAACGGAGGAAAGATGGGAAAGGATCCAGAGACCCAAAGGGGGGTAAAGAGGAGGAAAATGAGAGAAAAGGAGAAAAGGGGATAAATAATGCTGTCTGTTCTATACTGCACAGACTAGCGTCTCTATTTCCACTGGATTTCCATACATACAGACTATTCTGCTCTCTTAGCAGAAGTGCTTTGCATATCAGAGGGCACTCATTTTGCAAGCTGCAAACACTCCGGTCATTAACATGTGATGACATTATCTTCCTAATCGCACTACAGAGGGTCTCCTCCATAATGTATACAACACAACTGTAGCACCGAACCCTTTTTGACAGTATCATGGTTTTCATTGGGCTGCTGTTTGTGTCTTTTTCCTCACCACAAAGCCTTTAATCTTTTAATCTGAAGCATAAAGCGAGTGTATACAGCACAGAGATCATGTGACCACTTTGCTAAAAAGGTAAAGAGACATGATTATTCTGTGTAAAGCAGAAGCACAATGGAGATCCTTTCCCCGCAGGCTAAAAATAATTTAATCTGTCATGTAGGTGCACAAATAACAGCCTTACACCTGAATAGCACCCATTATTACTGGGCTTCTGAAGTTGGGAACAGATAAATCTGTTTCTCCTCATCCGTGCTGTGGTATAGAGAGGAGAAGCTGTTGTGTCTGCTCAGATTTCCTTCTCGCTTTGGTAATCTCTCTGAACCGCCAGATTGGAGCAATTTGCGTTGAATGGAAGAGTATACAGACTGAATGAAATCATCTCAAATACTTTTATCAAAATCTATGTTGTAAACTACAAAATGTTTTATCTGCAATGTTTAAACCACTGATGTATTGTTATAGTTTACTTTTAAAGCTGTTTCTCACCAGTGCGATGCGAAAATGCGGTGCGGGAACACAGAAAATCTGCGTGCGAATGTTCCGCATGACAACTACCGTGTTCCATTTTCGTCAATGAGGCCAAATGAGTTTCCGCCTAAATAGTGTCAGTGTCCACTCCTCTCAACAAAAACCTATCCAGACAGAGAATGTCTAAGGGGCTAACGTTAACTACACAATACATAAACTAATCGGTTGTGGCTAGCCCTGTTCCGTGACCAGCATAAAACATTAGGAAGTGCGTATCAGCTACATTACCATCTTCATCATATCCCAGCTGCTGGGTAACCTCATGCCTTATTATATTGTCTTTTATTTGGTTGTTTAGGTAGTAGTGTTTGCCGTATATTATTGGGTGCTGGAAAGGGGATGGCCCATTGTTATTCTGAAACACCAATATTCCGAAATTAACTGTACAATTGTATCCAAAAAAAACATTTGTCCAACAGTCTGTTACCCCGAAAACAATTGTTCTAAGGCCCCGAAAATACACACTCCGTGCAACAAACAGAAGCACATGGCTAATTATTATGCAGAATGACAGCGATCAGTTGGAATAAATGATTTCATTGGTCAAAAATATATTTCCGCAGAGATCGAGGTCCATCCGAGTATTCTTTTCCCCCGCACAAATGTTCCTCAGGGGTGTGCAAGCATTCATAAGAACCCGCAAAATCATTTTTTATAAATTTCCATGCACATTTTTTGGACGAAAAAATCCATGCTTGGTGTGAAACAACTTTCAGGATTATGGTTGACAAACAGTACAGTTCTGCTGCATGAAACAAGTGCTCCACAAACAGCCACTATAAAATAGACTCCTTATTTTCACGTAGCCAGGCAACTGAAAGTGCTGCAAGTAACATTATTCACAGCCCCTCTCTTTTTTAAAGTTCCAATGGTGAAATCTGTCTAATAAGGCAAAGACAGGTGGGGCCCCTCCGTACGCAGCACCAACCAACCCTCTGGGTGTAAGTGTTGTTGTTTGCACACGGCCTCAACCCCTGGAGGCAGCGAGGAAAAAGACAGAGAGAAACTAGCAACAGAGAGACAGAGACAGAGAGGGGCATCCCACAATCCCCTCTGATTCTGCCTGTTATTTTCCCAGGTTGCGGCGAACGCTCCTCGTTGGTAGGGGTTGGCAGCGGAGCATCGGCAAGAGGCGTCAGAACGCTCCGGTCCCCGCTCTGATTCCGCCACATTAGATGGCGTGTGTTTGTGCCCTAGGGATCGCAGCGCCTCAGCCTGTGTTTGGGGTACTTTGTCAGATGACTCAGTGTGTGTGATTTATGAGCTCTGGAAAGGTTGCATTTCCAGCACGCGTGGACGTCCGCATGGTAAATGGAGAAATTCTGAATTTATTAACATACAATGAATGATGATTAATGTTTTGGTATAGATCATGCTCTCTTTTCAGATGTCTCAGTGTGGGGGTGATATATGCAGCAATAAAATGATATGTATGTACTCAAAAGCACATTGTATGAGTGTTGAGTCCATGACTCTTTTAGACACATTCACTATGTGTCTGTGTGATGACAGTATTGGAAGGTTTCGTAGTGTTGTCCGAACTACCGTGTATCCACGGACATTTATATATTTATATACATAGCACAACAGTACTTGTTCTGCATGCATTATCCTCCATACAAAGTGAACTCTTCTATGGCACAAGCACCTTGCATAGTCAATGAGAGAACGCATAAATTAAAAACACAAAAAACGGTGAGCAAAAGAATGCAATTTAGACCGATATCAGGATACATTTAGAGATCCATTCGTCAAAATCCCCACCATTATTAACTTTTGTATTCTACAACACATCTTGTGTCTCCCTCATCAGCTTTTTCAATATCTTCTCAAATACATTACTGCCAGTGTCGAGCGGGTATGTTCACCCTAGGCCAATTACAGCAGTGAACCGTAAAGGTAAGCCGTGCTGAAGAGGGTTTTGTCATACATTTGCCTTTGTGTCCCGGCCAGACCCCCACAGCGGTAGGTGGGAAATACAGGGAATGTCAGACATCTTTCTAATAGCGGTGACAACATAGGAATCAATATGCAGAGGCATGTTTCTGACAGGTTTTTGGTAGTACGTCTAGATGGGTGAATGTGAGTCTACCCACATGTTTGCATCTCGAAATGGTGAATCAAGGCTGACTTCTACTTATGCAATGACCTTACCATTTCACCCTTGGAATGAGGTTGAATATTGCTCTACGCTTGCATGTGAGTAAAAAAGAAGAGGTAGCCTGGGTGATCATTCCATTGTGTAGCTAAAAAAAAAAAATCAAGTGTGTGTGCGCATACCTTGATGTGGCTGTAAATATCTGCACTTTGACGTGACCGTGATGTGTGTGCGTGTTCTGCGTTTACTGCATATGTATGAATGCGAGTATAGATACAGTATACGTGAGTGTATATGCGTGTGCACATGCTTGTGGACTGACTTCATATGTATGTGGTTTGCTGTCAGAAGAAGCTGACTGGTGATGAGGGATGGAGAGAATCAGAAACACATTGGGCTGGGAATGGGGTGTGAGCCGCAGGGTCGCCCTGGCACAAAACACAACTGCCTCGCACATCATTACCCTCATCACCCTAATGCGCACAACACTTAGAGCTACAGACAGGCTTGACTCCAGAACACACATAGGCACACAAACATAAAGAACCGCTGCACTCACAGAAGGATACCACACACAGACGTGTAAACTCACATGTGCCTACACACACGCAAGCAATGCGCGATTTGCTATTGTTTACTGTAGTGTTAACATCTAAAACTTTCTCTTAAGTGTGAAAGTAACTGTCTGAATGTTACAAAGAACTGAAGAAAAGCAATCTCATAATATTATAGGTGCCACAATTTTGACACCAAACTAACAGCAGTGTTTCCCCTACCGTTGCCTTGGGAGGGCAGCCTATACCCCTCCCTGAAGGAAAGAAACAATACATTTGATTTACCTAATTTATGTTCACTCGTTTCTTTCAGCTCAGTGTGTGAGTCTTTACTACGTTTTGCTGTCATTTACTGCCGCGCTAGTTTGTCTCCTCTCTTTTGATCTCTGTGTTTCACCGAGAGCGGGGCTTTGCACAAACACACACACACACACACACACACGGATATCCATTGGCACATTTGGCCACACCGATGGCACTTTGATTTGCGTTTTTATTACCAGTTTTAGCGCACCGTCATGCCGAGTCGCGCCCAAGATGGGCCATCTCCAGAGTTGGGCAAAAGAACGCCCATTCCGCCCATAACGTCTCATAGACGTCACCTCAAATGAGTGTGTGTTACGAGACTCAACTCATCATGTCTGTGCAGGAGACCAGAGAGAAAAACATTTTTAAAAGTCTCTGTGTGTGTTCAGCTCCCAGTACTTTTGCAGCTTCTAACTGAATCTCTGTGGTTTGAAGTTTAGTTTCTCTCCTGCATCCCTGTTTGTACTTTCAGATATCTGCTTTATTTGACTATTTCATGTTTCAGCTGTACAGGAGTATGTGTTAAGTTCCTGCTGATGAAAACCCAACATTTCCTGATTTAGCTGCTTCATAATAAAAGCTTTTAAATAACAGAATAACGGAGGGCTTTTATTGTGAAGAATTTATAGGAAATTAAATGACTTTATCACCGAATTAGCAGAGCTTTGTTAGCGGCTATTCTTCAATAAAAACAAGTCTACTAATGCCTCCCCCGACTCCTCCGGCGGCCCATTCACCCCCCCAAAGCAGTCAACCTAGGGGAAACGCTGAACAGGCTGTTGGTAGGAGGTCACTGTGGTGTATAGTGACTCTCCAAAACCTATTCTTAACAAAGTAAGCAAAAGAAGGCACTTCTCCACACCCTCGGCTGCTTCCCCATTCTGAAAACACTTTCAATGCATTTTGAGACTAAAAAAGATGAGAGCCATTTCAAACAGAATTGAGCTCCCCTGGGAAAAGTATACCTATTCAACTGCAGGACCTCAATAAAATCACAGTAGTTTCACACTGTAACGGATGCCTTCCTCCCTTCTTGCTGCATGAGAGGTTTTAAGAATGGTGGGATCGGGAAAGCGGTAGGGTAGAGAAAAAAAAAGAGGGAGAAAGAGGAGAGAGCAGGAGATACGATGCAGAAGAGTGGAAGAGAGAGTTAAGCCAAGCATAAAATAACTTCAATCTAACATCCTCTCAGTGGGGCGGTAGGAGGCAAATAGCAATCCCACCAATGCTGTGTACTCAAGGGGGTTCCCCCCACCTCTCACTGACCCATAGAGAAGAGGATCATGGGAGAGCAGGGATGAGACAAACCCACTTCAATTAAGGCACGGCGACGTCTCGTCAGCGCAGCAGATGAGGTGTCAGAGAGTTCAGCCGTGGATAGATCACAGAGAAAAAAACAGTTCCTGGCTCAGCAAAGTCAAGGTCTTGCATGCCTTGGACCTTTTCTTTCTGTTCCCCGTTTTGTCTCATTCCCCCTCCCTCCGCCTTTCTTTCAGTGGTCGGCAGACATTTATAATATCAAGATTTTTTGGGGCTTTCCTGCAGGGTCGGTTTTGGCGGGGATGTCAGCAGACCCACCAGTGTTCCTTCTCACAAGCCTCTTGGATTCTGGGATAGATAAACTTCTTATCAAATTGTGCATTAGCGGCGAGCCGCCTCAACACACCTGCAAATGACATTTAAAGGTCAAAACGACATGTACGGGTGGGGAGCCTCACGCTACATATTATGGAGCATCGGGATTGCTGGAGGAAGCGGGGAGTCAAATCACAGGAATGTTTGAGAGAAAGAAAGAAACCGATGACTAAAATGAGCTGTTTCAAGGGGGTAGTCATAAAAAAAAACTGCACAGAGAACAGTGCCAAGTTGCCAGGTTGCCTTAACCACCGAGGGAAATCAACTCATCGTGCTAATAAAAAAACATGCTATTTTCGCAAAGCATCACACCATTCAAGATCCACTGCTGCAATGGGAGAAATGTGCCATCCTATCCAGAGAAAGAGATCGTCTTTAAAGTGAGAGAGGCCTGTGGGGGGGGAGGGAGGCGGGCACAGGAGGGGGGCACACACTGGGAGACCCCGAGATATCCAGGAGGCCACTCCTCTGCCAAGGATTTCCAGGAGATATCTCTCTCTGTGATTAGATTGACATTACCATAATATCGGCTTTGTCACCTCGCAGGCCAATTGTTAAGGAAAAGTGCCATCCGTGCCTCCTTTCCCATGGAGGCATCAAGCAGGCGAGCAGGCAGGCAGGCAGGCATCCCAAGGTATAGAAGCGGCTTTCTCCTCTCTCTTCACCCAGCACACACCCCCCCCCCACCTCCCTCCTGTGAAGCTCCGCTTGGGAGATACAAGCTGGATTTGGCTCGCATCCGTGCCTCTTCCCCAACGCTCTGCGTGGCTGCCTGGTGTCAGAGCGCCAACTCTCCCGGCCCAGCTGCACTGATTAGCACAGGCAGATTATTAGCCAGGCATCTCCTGGAAGCGCTGCATACTTCTCTTTTTTTACCCTTTGTTGTTTCACTTTCAAATCATTGTGTCCCACACTGTTTACTGTATGTGCCTAATCACCCCGCTAAAAGACAAAAGTAAAAGGACAGACATTAAGAAATAAGCAATTTGCAACACACACATATAGAAGCGAAAGTTAGCGAGTTCGGTGACGCAAATTTGTTAGTACTGCTTGTGGATACATCAGCAAAAAGTGATTCATCAGCATTGTGAAAAGAGCTCTCTCATCTTTCATGCCTTGTCTCTCTCTCTCTCTCTCTCTCTCTCCCCCCTCTTCCACCTCCTCCTCCACTGTCTAGCACCTGTCCTGATGCCAAGATTTCACCTCCCAAACCCCGGGACGTGGGCACCCCGCTCGCAAACTTGTGCAATGCCTTATCTGTGCCCCACACACTAACATCCAGCATCTGAGGCATCCTTCTCTCCCTGTGCCAGAAATATGCCGGCATCTCTCTCCCTCGCTCTCTCTCTCTTTCTCTCACCCCATTCTCCATCATGTTCTTTTCTCTTTCTCCCTCACTCTCTTTCTCTCTCTCTAGAGCTTTGCATTTGAAATTGAACAGACACACAGCCAATTTATCATAGGCTGACACGTGTCATGTCCAAGGCCTAACCACAGGGACTTACAGTAGGCATTGCATTTATCCCCTTTGTTGTCAGCAAGGACCAAGACAATACCAGGAGCTATTAAAAAAAGGGGCAGAGAAGGAGAGGAAAAAAGAGGTGGAGAGTGAAAGAGGTGAGAATATACCACTAAACATCAGCCGAGATTGCATACCTCTGATGTTTACCCCTCTGAAAGGTTACAGACCCCTGCAAGGTTGAAGCCAGCGCATTTCGCTAACCAACAATCAAATGTGTGGTGATGCAAGGCATCTGCGTATAACCCTGATACAAAGCCAAGACAGGCATGAGATGGATCAGGTGGAGAGTTAGCACAATATGGGATCGGACTTTTGTGCTCGGGTTCATACTGTAATTTAAATTTTAATATCACTGCGCAATACTCGTGGGACTGATAGACCCATGAAAAATTTACGGAAAAAAAGTTCTATCCAGATGCAAAACAAAACTGACTGACTGAAAAACACCTCTGGGAACACATTTAAGAATAATCTGAGATACATAAAGAAGCCTAGAAAGTTCACTCCCAGTTTCTAAGCTGCCATTTAGATGCTTTCATAAGCTGCAATAAAGAGCAGGTGAGATACTTAATGGTAATCATTCCTGAGACATGAAAGGGGACAAAACCGTTAATGTGCATCATATAAAACCCTTTCTGTTTAATCACCTTATCGCTGTATTATCGCTCCTCTCTTTGAACAGGTTCTTTAAAATAACACAAGTCCTTATCGTTATACTGCGTGGAAGAGGCAAGGAAGATGACCCTTGCTGATAATACAGTCACTACAAAGAATGTATATATTCTCCTTATGCAGACGAGGTGGAAAAGATAAAGAGAATGGGGACAGAGGCTAATGAGATGAGGGAGGGGTGTGTGTTCACGTGTGTGTGTGTTCACGTGTGTGTGTCTGAGTCCATGTGTGTGTGTGTGTGTGTGTGTGTGTGTAATAAAGTTATGAACCACAAGGTTATTAATTGGCATCTCCCACGTCCATAGGCTTACATTCATTCCACTTTAACACTATTGTATCTGGCATGAATGTTGAATAGGCTGCCTGCAGGGAATTTATATTCAACCCGATGACTCTGACTTTAACTTTAACTGGCAGACAATCCTCACAATGGTCAAAGTAAGTTGAAAGACAAAGTACCGTCCTCCGTCTCCTCTTACTCAAAGGCAAGTGTCTACATTACAACATCATACATCTTTAGCCTGTGACGGTCTGCTCGACCAGCAGACCAGCGAAGTTAAGAGCCGCTGAGGCTGTTCATTACCCAGTGGTAAGTGACCTTTTACAAACTAGCTTTGGAAGCCATTTTGGCTCTTCCAGTAATTAACAAGTGGTTATGCATGGGAGACAATTAATGGAAGGTCAAGTGTTTCCCTGCTACCCTTTTCTAGATGCCATTGGGCCCCCGACACAGAATTTGAAGTTCAGAGCCCATCAGCTCCTGTCTGGTTTTCAGAATAGTGCTTCTCACATGGGAATAAGTCACCTCTGTAGTCCGCGGTGTGAGGTAGACGCAGCCCTTTGGTTTCTGTCTAGACTTGGAGAAAAGAGAGTATAATGTGGCTCTGTGGCTAAATATCAGATATGAATCTAATAGAAGAACGGAGAGTGGATGAGACAATGAGGGGAGACCCTGGAGTCTGCCCGTTTAATGATGAGTGCCCTTACTATGTGTACACCGAGGCTTTCATATTTAGACACAGGTTGAATGATAACTGAAATAAAGGCTACGAATAGCTATTGGCTTAAGAGAGCAAAGAGATACACTCGCACATCCCAAGCTACGCCGGTACATTGTTGAATTATTCCGCTCTCACAGCCTTGTATATTTACCCTATTTTTTACTTTCATAGCGTAAAGGCTGATGTTGACTGCTATTAAATTTCCCTCGAGGGCACACTCCTTCACTCACATGCTCCTATCAAATGAGCCAACAAAGCATATCAGGGCGTCGTGTCTGTGAAACACTGCATCACCTTTGTTCACCCTTCATCAACCCTCCGCCCCCATGCTATTACCTCAGGACTATTCCCTATTCCCTGCTTAACCCTTGTCTACAGGACCGGTGTCACACAGGGCACCACTCTGCTGCTCTCCATATTCCACAGTCCCTCACCTCGACTGACATCTAACGCTCGCTTGTCGCCTCTGACGTGCACGCGTGCATACAAACGCGCTCCGGTGCACAGCCACAAACACCACCTGCATGAATACACAAACTGCAGACACACGTGCTGTAAATTGGCAACACGCGAAGCCAAAATGCACATGTGGATGATTAGCCTGTGGAGGGTTTGATGTCTCCAGATCTTTGCCCCCTTCGTAATAGGAGCAGAACTTGTCATCCCCACTGATCTCTGCACCCCCCCCCCCGCCACCCTGTACTCCTCCCAACACACACAAGCACTGGCACACTGGTGAGCGAGTCAACAGTGGAGCAAAAGGTGGCAGGAGAGAGTGGCATCGGGAGCGTCTGTGCCAGTTGCCTGCCGATGGCACCTTTGGGATTGGTAAAGTTTGATTTGATGGCGTTCCCTGTTAATTAGGGTTTGGAGGTGACTCCTGAAATGGAAATGGGCAAAATGTTCAAAAAAAGATGTGCCAATTCCCACACCCCCTCCATCTCCACCTTCCAAAACATGTGACCCATATACTGGAGTACCTAGTGAAGAAAGTAGAACAATCAAGTCATTTGAAGTTATAGGCCACTCTGTATTTGTGTGTTCCTGCCAGCGTAGGCAGGGCAGTTCAGTCAGACAACTAATGTGAAATAGGCTAAAGCATGTATGTGAACAAAGTCAACAACAAATAAGAGAACAAAGCAGAGAATGTTCCTTCTTTAATTAATTGTGCATACATATTTGTTCAAGCAACTCAATTTACATGTCAAGTAACACTGTCCCCTGCTGGTCTGGAGAAGTGCTACATGTGCAAAAAGAGCTTCATAGTTATACATAGTTCTGCCTTATCCTCTTAAATGCAAAGAAGTAGAGTATGAGGTGAGAGGGGAAAAGCAAGAAAGACCGAGAGAAAGAGAGAAAAATAAGGAAACAAAGAAAGAAAAGGAGCACCTCATTTGTAACTTGTCAACTCTGATATTTGATCGCAGTGAGGAAGAGGGTCAGGAGATGCCCCATATCTCTTACACAGAACTGCTCGCCCTACCTCTACCCCCTGTTGCAAGGCCCTTTTACTGCAGTGTGGGACTCTTAAACACATACAGTGCACAGTGGCCCGGCTATTTCTGATTTACTGTGTGCGTGCCGTCCTCCATTTTATTTTACAGCTGGCTGGGATGCCGCTGCAGGAGGATACTGCAAAAAGCCCAAGGTCAGGCCACACAGCCACTGAGATGAGACACACACTGATAATAACGCATACACATCATGTTCTCTCTTTACACTGACCGTCCGACATTAGTGGCTATTTTACTCCGTTCCTATCAGACTGCAGGTTGCCTCCATCAAACTGTCTTCTGCCTTTTTCCAGCACAGCATTTACTTTTTTTACTTTTATTGCCATTTCTGTATATTTCTTTTTAAGTTTTCTTTTACTGTAAATTCTCTTTGACGCATTACATTCTTGTATCAATCCAGAATAGCTAGTAAGAACAAAGAAAAATAAAGAAATAGTGATATGTTTATTAAAGTTTATCAGATGATCTGTACGCGTTATAGTGAAATTACGGCATGCGAGGGTGAGAGGTGAAGAAAGTAGAAAGAGTACCGGGGGGAGAGTCTAGGAGATGACATACACGAGGTGAGTGGGGGGAGAGGAGGAGTTGTTGGGGGTGGGGGAACACTAACAGTGTGCTGACAGCATGTAGAACAGTCACCAGATATCTTTAATCAGTGAAATGTATTTCCCTCCTGCTCCGCCCGGGAATTGTTCAGCGGTCAGACCTGCTGGGGCGACACAAATGAATCTTGGCGGAGGTGTGGACAAAGGCGGCCGTAAGGTTATGGCATGTAGATGATTGGAACTCTGCCGGTTTCTAAGGGAGCTGCCACGTCCCACAGAGCGGGTGTCACAACCAGATGATGGGGACAGGGTACCCTCTCCCCGACCAACAATGGCGTGGGCAGGGCTGCCGCATTGTGGATGCAGGGGTGTGTTTTGTACTGTATGCAAAGTGTGCACGCACACCCAATTTAATATGCATACATAACGGATAGTGAACGCAAAATAATAATAAAACAACAGTACTCTTTTATTCCTCTTTGACCTCACATGATAGCCTTACTCTAAAGAAATAACACTACAGTGAGCAGATTTTATATCTCCATTTCATAAAAATTAAGGAAATGTTTGCATTTCTTCACCTTGTTTTTTTCTATTACAAACTAATTATTTTTTTGTTTTTATTCAACATACTTATTTTGACCTCTTCTCAATGGATTTCATTATATTTACTTAAACAATAAAATGTATAAAATGTAATATACAGTGTGATCATCATAATTCACACCTGAGGATACAAAGAATGCTCTGCGTCAATACAGATCTTTTAATTATGTTACTTTCAAAACTTATTTTATCTGCTTATTCGGCCTATTATTCAAAGTCCTCTGTTCAAGGGATAGTGAGGGAAAGCCAATTTAGGCTTTCCCTGGCCTCACACTGTTAACCAATCAGAATCCAGTGGGTGTGGGTAGAGGCGGATAAGGGTGTGGCTTACGATGCCCCATGACCCGAGCCCCTAAGGGAACCTCACTCACGCAGATGTCTTGTCTGTACTGCACTCTCCTCCTCACATCTACCACCATTTATTGTCAATGAGGAAAATTGTATGAAAAGCAAAAATGCAGAATGGCCTAGAAAGGTGTTGCAGAGCAGTGATTCTCAAGGTCTTACCAATACAAGGCAAAAAAACACAGAGGGAAAAGGGGGCAGCTCCAAACCATAGGTCGGAAAAAGGGCAATGCACCAGGTGTGGAATTGTGGGGTACAAATAGTGGAAAGGAGAGGAGGACGGGTGAGTGGAGAGGAGGATAAGGTACGTGTGTGTGTGTGTGTGTGTGTGTGTGTGTGTGTGTGTGTGAGAAAGAGAGAGAGAGAAAGAGGGAGAGAGAGATTTGGTATGTGTGTGATTGTGTGCTGAGGTGAGAATGTTCTTAATGGGATACAGGTGACAACATGCTGACCACAGCCACTGAACAATGATTACTCAGGGAGTTCGAGGTGTGTGTGTGTGTGTGCGTGCGTGCGTGCGTGTGTGTGTGTGTGTGTGCACCAGAGTGAAAACGACTTGAAGCTTTAAAGCTTTAAAAAAGGGGGGTATTTTCCCAATTATTCTTCATAAAGAAAAGAGTAGAATCCCCAGGAGTATCTTGCATGAAAAAGAAAACTGAGATGAAATGACGCTTTGGGATGACGATGACACTGATAAAAACTTAGCGGAGGAAACAGAGTGGAACACCGTCCTAAACGGACCACTGTGAAGTGTTCAATTATTGGCATTTATTTAATATTAATCTATGTCCATTATATGATTTTATTATCTTGTAAACATTTAATTTAAACAAAAATATAAAAATAAATTATTACATGATTGTGTTTTAATTATGCCAAATCACCTTGGAGAAAATGGTAAATAAAATGAAGTTGAAATAAATAAATCTCTTATTCTGCAAAAAAAATGCTGAAAAGTTAAGCTATGCAGCTGTTTTTTTATATAAATATAATTTATAAAATATATAATTAATTTTAAAGTTACTTCTTTTACCTAACTAATAAATAATTATAGAAAACAAAGGCTGTTAATGTAATTGATCTAGTACAAAAGCAAGGTAGAAACTGAAGAACTAGGCTTCAAATTTCAATCCATTGCAGAACTTTAAATTATGAAACAGTTGAACTTTGAACTATTAAATATCAGGCTGTTTTGTTAGTTATTCAAAAACACTTGGAGATTAAGGTTAATTAATTAAAACATTACACCAAATTAAATTACTTTGTCGTCATGTTGGCAGAAAATAAAAGGCTTTGAAGCATTATTTTGGAGGTACAACTGAGGTAAGTAGGCAGAACAAGTATGTAAAAACAAAATCAAAATTAACTTAATACTTGACGCTTGGGATACAAAAAATTAAATATTATAAAAAAATAATTTTTGTTGTTTTTGTTTCCTAAAATTGGATTAACGAGTAGAAACTTATTTTTGTTCTATCTGACTTATAACTCACCACATGAAATGAAAGAAATCCATTTTCAAGCCAAGGATGAATTTTGATTGGTTAATTGTTCACTTTGATTTCTCTATAGTTGATGAAAATAAGAGCTGTATTAACCACTGATAACAGGTGATTGTTTTCATTAGTGTTTCTTTGTGTCTACCTTGACCCCAGCTTCTCCACCAGTCATTTCCTCGGAAAAGAAAATTATTAAGTTGCTGTACTGTCAAAGTAAATTTATGTAGTATGTCAGAGTGATTTTGAATTATTCTAAAAGGCTCTTCAAAATTAATTAAAATATTTGTAAGGTAACTTTGTAATTCCTCTCACTTGTGAACATGCATTGTGGTGTCAAAAGCCCATCATTTATCTGAGCATAATTTCCTTTCCAGTGGTGTCTCCACAATGGAAATACAACATTGTGTGGAACACTGGTGCCCCCTAGTGTTAATTATATGACCTTTTGATTGGATCAACACTGATTGAAATTATGTCCAATCAATACTAGCTGGCAGGAACTACACTTTCTTTCACAGAGGCCTCTACTTGTTTCACATTTTAATTTTACTCATACACTGCACATGGATAAAAACGCTGAATTTCATTATATATTTATCCTCTTTTAAACTATTCTTAACAAATTTAAAATCAGCAAGATAAACTGACTTTATACCTGAATGTAGAATATCAATCTAAGGTCTTCTATATTAAAATACAAAAAAAAAAAAGATTTTGAAATATTTGATTATTTTTGTTAACACAAAAAAAACTCTCTTTAACACTCACACACACCTTTAGTGGCATCAACAGTCACTCACACATACAAGACATTTTGTGTAATTTAAAGCCATGCCTAAATTATCACTATCGACATTAAGGTCAATCCTACTGACTCTCATTTTCCCTTCCTGATTTTATCTCTCTGTGAGTGTATTTCTTGTGTGTGTCGGCTACGGAAGCGGGATGCTCTCCTCTCAGTAGGTGTGAACTTAAGCCAGTGCTGACAGTGACATACACTCTGGCGTTACAACTCCATGGCTATAAGTTAACAACGGTGCATTTTGCTGACATCCCCTTTCCACAGAGATCATCAGGTCACATCTTAAACCATTTTTTTGCCTGTGGCCTTAAATTATTGAAAAACAAAATATGCGGTCTCAACGAATAAGAGCACGGTTTTGATGTTGATAATTGCGACCACTTGGCACACACACACTTTGATTTTTCCTCTTGCAAAGACAGTCTCCTGCCTCTTTGCCACATAAATGTGTTGACTAACACACACACACACTCATGTGCACAGACACTGTAGATTTTTTTTTTTACTTCACTATTGCCTGAGTGAGACTGCATCATGAACTTATACCCTCGACTCTTCTCTCTCATCTTGGAGCTTTGGAAATTAAGTTATTCTCATCTGGCAATCCTCCCTCCCCTCAATCCCCTTGATCACAAAGAAGCCGTCAAGCTAAAGATATGAAAGCACCCCACAACAACCCCAAAGCCCCTCCAATAAGCGCGCCATGTTTCTTATGCAAATGCCAAAGAGAAGCACTTACAAGAGGACTTTAAAAAGTACGGACACCCTGTCAATGCAGCTGGGTATTATAACGCTTACTTGCTAATTTCTATGGGTCAGCTGTGGAGGAATGGACCTGCCAATCATTTTCACATGTAGCAGAATTTGTCTGTCTACAAACAGGGATACTTCGCCGTTGCTATGGAGACTAATCTGAGTCCGCAACTCCCCCTGCACCCCCTGTCCACATTCTGCGTCGTTGACACCGTCAGGCGCTTTTTGAAACTACCTGATCACACATTTAGCTGGAGGCTGGTGGAGCCACCGGGAAGCTCTCAAATGGAGTTCACTGTACTCGAGGTCGGTAAGAGGGCTCTGTCACTCTCTCTGGCTTACACTCACACAAACACACACGCATTCATGCATATAAAGATAAACTTGAAATACAGATCATCTTTTTTTAACATTGTAGCATGAATTGGAAAAAAATATACACTGTTTTTTTTTTTTCTTTTAGTCAACAAGGCCTAAAACTATTGTGACTGCTTTTCAAAAGAACCCTGCATTGGTCCTGACTAAATAATACAAATATTTCTGGTATGTATTTCATCATAAAACTTAATATCAACTTAGTATCATGTCAAATTAACATCATGTCACACAGTCACACTTTAAAAACTCATTTTACAACGACCGATTTCTTTACACGCATGAACTACAAAATCCCTCCGACATAAACAGCATTGTTTCTTCAAAATGTACATTATAATATGGTCTTGTTATTGTGTTTTCAAAATAGTCACAATGCAGGGGACAGGCAATTAAAAAAACACATATTTGCATGATGGTAAACCTGGGTGTATAGATTTCCAAGAGGAATATTCGAGCTTGTCTGTTTAAAATGCTGTGCATAGATCCTATACTTTCTCCCTGCAAATCAAATATTCATGCACTACCTTGTTGTCTCTAGTCCTGAGGGTAGAGCTGGAATTACATATGCCTCACACGCATCTTCATGAATCATATATCACTGTATACCTACACACACTCATAGTGGCCATTATGGAGTCCACACACACACACACACACACATACACATACGTAACAAGATATGTATGAATGCATATCTACATGCGAAAACAACTGTCCGGCTCTTAAGGTTTATTTAGAGCATATGGACAAGGATTATGGCTCTCTGCCGAAACAGGCCTGGTAGATGAAACCTCAACGCCACTATAGCACTTGAGAATGAATGAGAGGCTGGTGAAGGAAGGAGAAAGAGTGGGAAAATAGGAAGAGAAAGTAACCTACGGGTGGGGTGTATGTGAGTGTGGAGGGGTGCTTTCACGTTCTCAGGGCAGTGGCCTTTCTTGGTGCCAGGATAGGCTCTGCAGCCCCCTTCAATTAAGCAGGAAAATTGATGTGTATCATTAATTATGTCAGTAATATCATAAATCATCACTGGGTGCAGTAATTAATTATTTTCTACTCGTGTGAAGAACATGACAGAGTAGAGATAAATAAGGGGAGAGAAAGCTAGAGTGGAATTGTGGGGGAGGCGTAGGGGATGGGGGGGGACCCGGAGAAAGGGAGGACGGAGAGGAGGGATGGGAGGGGGGGCTATTCGTCCGTCAGTAACTGGGGGGGGTACACTCACACGCTCTATTTACCGGACCATTGGGATGTGACGGGAACGTGACAGCCCCCCTCCTGCTCTCACTTACCAGCCTTCTCATAGAGGAACGACAATTAGGCCTGAACGAGACAGGCACTTCCTTGAACAGATGCTGGCGTTCCCGGTGAAAAGCGCCCCTGTCCTGCCTCGGAGGTTAAGGTGTGTGTAGCAGAGTTACCATCGCCTCTAAATGAACTAACAGACCTGTGATGGACCATTTATAATCAAAGGGCAGCCTTAGAGAAAGTGCGCCAGCAAGTAAGGCCAGCGAAGCTCGTCTAAGGAACTGAATGCATTTTATTGTTCCAAGTCCTGACCAACAATATGGGAAATGTTTTTGTGGCTTGTAGATCGATCTGAGGCTCTAGACGGACTTGAGTTGTGGCTAACAGGTATAAGCTGCAAATAAATTACTTTTTTTTTTACCATTTAAAAATGTTTATATTCCCACAGGTTTGTATGGTAAAACTACAATTTACTTATTAACTGTTAAACAGATCCATTCGCAGTAGCTTAATTACATTTCAGTATCTGCAGTTATTAAATCAGATAGGAGAATAAAAAAATATAATCATTGTTATGACAAAAGGCAATTTATTCTAATTTCTGGGTAACTTTTGGCAGGTTACAGGACACCCGTAGCACAACTAGTCTGATTTTTCAGTCTCTTTAAATCGTATTTGATTAAATTGCCACTTGAATGAAAAGCATTTCAGTTGATTAAAGAATAAAAGAAAATGAAGAGCTCTCTCTCTTTAAAAGGTTATCCAAGCAGAACTCAATGTTCTGTCTGTGCACTCATTTAAAGAGCTTAAAATGTTTTGTCTTGTTATTTTTTAATTGTGAACAGCACTTGCCACCTCTGCTCTTTGCCTAATTTCTGAAAAACGTATAACCAATTAAAAATGTCTATTTAAAAATGTGCTATATAATTCTAATACCTACAACAGATGACAGATATTGTGCAGTTTTTATAGAGCTTTTTTGTGGAGTCATTTAGTCTAACACCTACAGTATATGCACTCTGCGTCCCGGCGCTGCAGAAAGTCTACAAAGTGGGAGAAAAGGTGATAGCACGCTGACTGCAGCCTGGGAGATTTCAAACTCCATTGCCTTTAGCTCAGTAAGTGTTGACTGACTCACATGCCTGTATGCCTTCTCCCAGACCTTTGTGGATGCAGAGTATCGATCCGGAAGATGGGGAGGAGATGAAGGGAGGAGAACCTGTGCTGAGAAAAAGTAAACACCGCTCCAGATGACAAAACACTGATCACCCCGGAGACCTAAGCCTTCCCTGCTCTCGCTTTCTCCATCATTCTCCGTGACCTTTGGCACCCCAGCCTAAAGCCATGATCAGCCCCACAGTTTTTACCCACTGTGTCTATATAGGTCTGTGTGTGTTTGCGGAGAGTCGTCCAGTCGGGCATGTGAGCGTCAAGACTGCCAGTAGAATACATAGAGGTATGTATTCCGAGACATTTCTTATGCATGTGCAAGTGAGGTAAGGCAGTAGCAGCGTTGAGCAAGAGGGGTTTATGGAACACAGGCGTCTAAGCCAGTGTTTAATATCAAGTGCGCGCGGCGGAGTTTAATCAATACCAGGCCTCTTTTGTTCCCAGCCTGCTGAGGAGAGCAGCGGCCATTCACTCCAGAAAGGTTAATGCTGGGGGTCAAGTGATTTCACACCCACACCAGGATCCTCCATGTCACCACAGCTACCACGCCTCCAGCCGCCATAACACCAGCATCCTGATTTATGGGTTGTGAGAGGGTGATGAGAAGGAGGGGGGGGGGGGGAGCAGTGTTATTTTATGATAATGTTGTCCCTCTGTACTCCTACAAATGAAGGGAGTGAGAGAGTGAGAGACGTGAAGGCAAAAGAGAGAGGAGAGAGAGCAGACTCAACCTCGCCTGCACCCACGTGGGTGTTTTTTTTTTCTTTGCACGTCTTCTCGGTGACATGGTCCTTTTGTTTCAGCCAACTGGCTCTACATGCAGACAGAATGGTAATCTTTATCGTAATAATTGCTCTAGATTTGCGTGTCCAACTCGCGAAAGGGCAGTGACGCTCGGGCGCAACGGCGGTTGAGTCGTGATGGATTAGAATATCAATAACACCATTGGCGGAAGATTACAAATCTATGAGAAGTGTTTATAATGCCTATCAACGTATCAGATAACACATTTTTTGCCATTTGCCTTCAAATTAAGAAATGAAAAGGGAAGGCTGTAAATATCCCATCTCAAGTCTCACTGTCTGTGTGAATAAATCTATGTAATGGGGGGGGTGGTGCGGTTAAGAAGGTGCCAGGGAAGGAAGAGGAGCAAGAGGAATTAACATGAGGACTTATCTCGCACGGGCCATTATTTAAACCCTCACTATTCTAAACACACCACCCCTCCAATGAGAAGGACAATAAATAATCCTTCCAAATAAAATCTATTCTGTGCAAATTCTCCAGGATACAGCCCATCATTATCAGTAGGAGGGGACAGACAGCAATTAATAACACAGCCACCCGTCTCTCAGAGAGCATCCATCTTATTTTCATTAGGTCTATTGCTGCGTGTATACGTGTGCCGGCTTGTGCGCGAGGCGAGTGCTTGTGCATGCGTGTGTATGTGAGAGAGACGCGGTGTAACAGCATGCATATTTATGTGTTGTTGAATGATTCCACTCAACCACGTTGCCACATTCCCTTATAGTCCAGCCTTTTGCTCTGTGGGCCCTGGATGTATGCCGTTTGAGGTAATTTTTGTGTGATCCCGCCTTTAATTTTTCTAATGCCTTATTAATGCTCTACCAGAACCACCTTTGATTTCGCTTCTCTGGATTTCCTGTGTTTTTTTTTATCTCATGTTTGGAGGCAGTATTCTCTCTCCAAAAGGGCAATTGCACTAGCATTAGCATCCTCTGGGTCTCTGGGGTTGACAATAGCAATTAGCTTCAATGACGGAGCGATATGAGAGGCTGCTGATTGACAGTTGCCCCCAGAGAAGGGGCTGACTGAGGTGACAGCTGGGCTCTCCACTCTCCCTGGCTGCCCCAGGCTCTGGCCCTGTGTCATCCCATGCGCCAGCCAAACCCTTCCCCGGCAGAGTCACATGTCTAGTTACATCCTGTGCGGTGGCCAAACCCTTCCCCATCACTCAAGCTCATGCCTTGTTATATCCTGTGTGTCAGTTAAACCCTTCCCCCTTAGCCCATGCCTGTTCCTTGGTATTCTAACACAGACACACAACACTGACCTTTTGTTTTTTACCTTTCCCTCATCATACTGTATGTGTGCGTGCACATCCAAAGTTTGTGTGTATCTGTGTGTATGTTTCAATCTTTTCTCACACAGTGCAGCCTGATGGTTTTTGGTATCTCCTCTATGTCAAAGCAACAACTGCAGCAGCTCTGACACATCAGTGAGTGTTTCTTCAGTAGAAGCCTGAGGAAATGAAGCGCTCCACGTCTATTGATCCCCCTACACTCCACTGTGCATCGGGGAGACTTTGTTTTCACTGCCTAACAGAAACACAGCTCCATCAATACTGTACAGTACTCCTCGGCACCAGTTCCTCTCCTCACACAGTAGCGTCCCAGGAGGCCTGTGATAGACTCCACTAACTGTACACAAACTGTACAGAGAGAGAATACAATATGTTTGTGTGTGTTGTGATGTGTTTGTCAAAGCGCAGAGGGGGCCCTGGGATGGCAACGGCAATTTAAGGAGTATAAAAGACATATTGGCAACAATGCTTTGTGAATGATGTATTATGTAATCTGCCCCGGGAGTATATCTCTTCTACTCCATCTCCCTCACTTTTTCTCCCCTTCCATCTTTCTAGCTCTGTTTTTCCCATCTTTATCTTCCTCACTGTGTATGTGTGTGTGTATGTGTGTGTGTGTGTATGTGTGTGTGTGTGTGTGTGTGTGTGTCTGTCTGTGGTAGGGCTTTTAAGGCTCACTTCCACATGCATCAAAATAAGTGCCAATAAACAAATCACTGCACTAAACGGCATCAAGGTCACATCAATCTGAGAACAACAATGCTGACTGGTTTCACCAGAGTCTATTAGTTGACGGGGGAAACAAGCAGGCATTGGGCCAGGCACTATGTGTGTGTGTGTGTGTGTGTGTGTGTGTGTGTGTGTGTGTGTGAAGGGGGAAAGAGACCTCTGTCAGCACTGATA